>NC_092253.1:16978421-17263421 GCF_036320965.1 Panulirus ornatus
ATATATATATATATATATATATATATATATATATATATATATATATATATATATATATTACAGAGGTATAAGAGGTACAATTACAGAGGTATAAGTTTGTTGAGTATTCCTGGTAAATTATATGGGAGGGTATTGATTGAGAGGGTGAAGGCATGTACAGAGCATCAGATTGGGGAAGAGCAGTGTGGTTTCAGAAGTGGTAGAGGATGTGTGGATCAGGTGTTTGCTTTGAAGAATGTATGTGAGAAATACTTAGAAAAGCAAATGGATTTGTATGTAGCATTTATGGATCTGGAGAAGGCATATGATAGAGTTGATAGAGATGCTCTGTGGAAGGTATTAAGAATATATGGTGTGGGAGGAAAGTTGTTAGAAGCAGTGAAAAGTTTTTATCGAGGATGTAAGGCATGTGTACGTGTAGGAAGAGAGGAAAGTGATTGGTTCTCAGTGAATGTAGGTTTGCGGCAGGGGTGTGTGATGTCTCCATGGTTGTTTAATTTGTTTATGGATGGGGTTGTTAGGGAGGTGAATGCAAGAGTTTTGGAAAGAGGGGCAAGTATGAAGTCTGTTGGGGATGAGAGAGCTTGGGAAGTGAGTCAGTTGTTGTTCGCTGATGATACAGCGCTGGTGGCTGATTCATGTGAGAAACTGCAGAAGCTGGTGACTGAGTTTGGTAAAGTGTGTGGAAGAAGAAAGTTAAGAGTAAATGTGAATAAGAGCAAGGTTATTATGTACAGTAGGGTTGAGGGTCAAGTCAATTGGGAGGTGAGTTTGAATGGAGAAAAACTGGAGGAAGTGAAGTGTTTTAGATATCTGGGAGTGGATCTGGCAGCGGATGGAACCATGAAAGCGGAAGTGGATCATAGGGTGGGGGAGGGGGCGAAAATTCTGGGGGCCTTGAAGAATGTGTGGAAGTCGAGAACATTATCTCGGAAAGCAAAAATGGGTATGTTTGAAGGAATAGTGGTTCCAGCAATGTTGTATGGTTGCGAGGCGTGGGCTATGGATAGAGTTGTGCGCAGGAGGATGGATGTGCTGGAAATGAGATGTTTGAGGACAATGTGTGGTGTGAGGTGGTTTGATCGAGTGAGTAACGTAAGGGTAAGAGAGATGTGTGGAAATAAAAAGAGCGTGGTTGAGAGAGCAGAAGAGGGTGTTTTGAAGTGGTTTGGGCACATGGAGAGAATGAGTGAGGAAAGATTGACCAAGAGGATATATGTGTCGGAGGTGGAGGGAACGAGGAGAAGAGGGAGACCAAATTGGAGGTGGAAAGATGGAGTGAAAAAAGATTTTGTGTGATCGGGGCCTGAACATGCAGGAGGGTGAAAGGAGGGCAAGGAATAGAGTGAATTGGAGCGATGTGGTATACCGGGGTTGACGTGCTGTCAGTGGATTGAATCAGGGCATGTGAAGCGTCTGGGGTAAACCATGGAAAGCTGTGTAGGTATGTATATTTGCGTGTGTGGACGTATGTATATACATGTGTATGGGGGGGTTGGGCCATTTCTTTCGTCTGTTTCCTTGCGCTACCTCGCAAACGCGGGAGACAGCGACAAAGTATAAAAAAAAAATATATATATATAAATATATATATACATATATATATATATATATATTATATATATTATATATATATATATATATATATATATATATATATATATATATATATATATATATATATATATATATATATATATATATATATATTTCCCTGGGGATAGGGGAGAAAGAATACTTCCCACGTATTCCCTGCGTGTCGTAGAAGGCGACTAAAAGGGGAGGGAGCGGGGGGCTGGAAATCCTCCCCTCTCGTTTTTTTTTTTAATTTTCCAAAAGAAGGAACAGAGAATTGGGCCAGGTGAGGGTATTCCCTCAAAGGCCCAGTCCTCTGTTCTTAACGCTACCTCGCTAATGCGGGAAATGGCGAATAGTTTGAAAGAAAGAAAGAAATATATATATATATATATATATATATATATATATATATATATATATATATATATATATATATATATATATATATATATATATGTTTATTTTTTTTATTATACTTTGTCGCTGTCTCCCGCGTTTGCGAGGTAGCGCAAGGAAACAGACGAAAGAAATGGCCCCACCCCCCCCCCCCCCCCATACACATGTGTATACATACGTCCACACACGCAAATATGCATACCTACACAGCTTTCCATGGTTTACCCCAGACGCTTCACATGCCTTGATTCAATCCACTGACAGCACGTCAACCCCGGTATACCACATCGCTCCAATTCACTCTATTCCTTGCCCTCCTTTCACCCTCCTGCATGTTCAGGCCCCGATCACACAAAATCTTTTTCACTCCATCTTTCCACCTCCAATTTGGACTCCCTCTTCTCCTCGTTCCCTCCACCTCCGACACATATATCCTCTTGGTCAATCTTTCCTCACTCATTCTCTCCATGTGCCCAAACCACTTCAAAACACCCTCTTCTGCTCTCTCAACCACGCTCTTTTTATTTCCACACATCTCTCTTACCCTTACGTTACTCACTCGATCAAACCACCTCACACCACACATTGTCCTCAAACATCTCATTTCCAGCACATCCATCCTCCTGCGCACAACTCTATCCATAGCCCACGCCTCGCAACCATACAACATTGTTGGAACCACTATTCCTTCAAACATACCCATTTTTGCTTTCCGAGATAATGTTCTCGACTTCCACACATTCTTCAAGGCCCCCAGAATTTTCGCCCCCTCCCCCACCCTATGATCCACTTCCGCTTCCATGTTTCCATCCGCTGCCAGATCCACTCCCAGATATCTAAAACACTTCACTTCCTCCAGTTTTTCTCCATTCAAACTCACCTCCCAATTGACTTGACCCTCAACCCTACTGTACATAATAACCTTGCTCTTATTCACATTTACTCTTAACTTTCTTCTTCCACACACTTTACCAAACTCAGTCACCAGCTTCTGCAGTTTCTCACATGAATCAGCCACCAGCGCTGTATCATCAGCGAACAACAACTGACTCACTTCCCAAGCTCTCTCATCCCCAACAGACTTCATACTTGCCCCTCTTTCCAAAACTCTTGCATTTACCTCCCTAACAACCCCATCCATAAATAAATTAAACAACCATGGAGACATCACACACCCCTGCCGCAAACCTACATTCACTGAGAACCAATCACTTTCCTCTCTTCCTACACGTACACATGCCTTACATCCTCGATAAAAACTTTTCACTGCTTCTAACAACTTTCCTCCTACACCATATATTCTTAATACCTTCCACAGAGCATCTCTATCAACTCTATCATATGCCTTCTCCAGATCCATAAATGCTACATACAAATCCATTTGCTTTTCTAAGTATTTCTCACATACATTCTTCAAAGCAAACACCTGATCCACACATCCTCTACCACTTCTGAAACCACACTGCTCTTCCCCAATCTGATGCTCTGTACATGCCTTCACCCTCTCAATCAATACCCTCCCATATGATTTACCAGGAATACTCAACAAACTTATACCTCTGTAATTTGAGCACTCACTCTTATCCCCTTTGCCTTTGTACAATGGCACTATGCACGCATTCCGCCAATCCTCAGGCACCTCACCATGAGTCATACATACATTAAATAACCTTACCAACCAGTCAACAATACAGTCACCCCCTTTTTTAATAAATTCCACTGCAATACCATCCAAACCTGCTGCCTTGCCGGCTTTCATCTTCCGCAAAGCTTTCACTACCTCTTCTCTGTTTAACAAATAATTTTCCCTAACCCTCTCACTTTGCACACCACCTCGACCAAAACACCCTATATCTGCCACTCTATCATCAAACACATTCAACAAACCTTCAAAATACTCACTCCATCTCCTTCTCACATCACCACTACTTGTTATCACCTCCCCATTTGCGCCCTTCACTGAAGTTCCCATTTGCTCCCTTGTCTTACGCACTTTATTTACCTCCTTCCAGAACATCTTTTTATTCTCCCTAAAATTTAATGATACTCTCTCACCCCAACTCTCATTTGCCCTTTTTTTCACCTCTTGCACCTTTCTCTTGACCTCCTGTCTCTTTCTTTTATACATCTCCCACTCAATTGCATTTTTTCCCTGCAAAAATCGTCCAAATGCCTCTCTCTTCTCTTTCACTAATACTCTTACTTCTTCATCCCACCACTCACTACCCTTTCTAATCAACCCACCTCCCACTCTTCTCATGCCACAAGCATCTTTTGCGCAATCCATCACTGATTCCCTAAATACATCCCATTCCTCCCCCACTCCCCTTACTTCCATTGCTCTCACCTTTTTCCATTCTGTACTCAGTCTCTCCCGGTACTTCCTCACACAGGTCTCCTTCCCAAGCTCACTTACTCTCACCACCCTCTTCACCCCAACATTCACTCTTCTTTTCCGAAAACCCATACAAATCTTCACCTTAGCCTCCACAAGATAATGATCAGACATCCCTCCAGTTGCACCTCTCAGCACATTGACATCCAAAAGTCTCTCTTTCGCACGCCTGTCAATTAACACGTAATCCAATAATGCTCTCTGGCCATCTCTCCTACTTACATAAGTATACTTATGTATATCTCGCTTTTTAAACCAGGTATTCCCAATCATCAGTCCTTTTTCAGCACATAAATCTACAAGCTCTTCACCATTTCCATTTACAACACTGAACACCCCATGTATACCAATTATTCCCTCAACTGCCACATTACTCACCTTTGCATTCAAATCACCCATCACTATAACCCGGTCTCGTGCATCAAAACCACTAACACACTCATTCAGCTGCTCCCAAAACACTTGCCTCTCATGATCTTTCTTCTCATGCCCGGGTGCATATGCACCAATAATCACCCACCTCTCTCCATCAACTTTCAGTTTTACCCATATTAATCGAGAATTTACTTTCTTACATTCTATCACATACTCCCACAACTCCTGTTTCAGGAGTATTGCTACATCTTGGTTACATCCACACACATTTAGACACCCCGCTCATCCTCCTCGAAGGCTCAGAGTGGGGTGTCTAAATGTGTGTGGATGTAACCAAGATGTGAAAAAAGGAGAGATAGGTAGTATGTTTGAGGAAAGGAACCTGGATGTTTTGGCTCTGAGTGAAACGAAGCTCAAGGGTAAAGGGGAAGAGTGGTTTGGGAATGTCTGGGGAGTAAAGTCAGGGGTTAGTGAGAGGACAAGAGCAAGGGATATATATATATATATATATATATATATATATATATATATATATATATATATATATATATATATATATATATATATATATATATTATTTCATTATCATTTTGCTTTGTCGCTGTCTCCCGCGTTTGCGAGGTAGCGCAAGGAAACAGACGAAAGAAATGGCCCAACCCACCCCCATACACATGTATATACATACACGTCCACACACGCAAATATACATACCTATACATCTCAATGTACACATATATATACACACACAGACACATACATATATACCCATGCACACAATTCACACTGTCTGCCTTATTTCATTCTCATCGCCACCTCGCCACACATGGAATACCATCCCCCTCCCCCCTCATGTGTGCGAGGTAGCGCTAGTAAAAGACAACAAAGGCCCCATTCGTTCACACTCAGTCTCTAGCTGTCATACAATAATTCCCGAAACCACAGCTCCCTTTCCACATCCAGGCCCCACACAACTTTCCATGGTTTACCCCAGACGCTTCACATGCCCTGATTCAATCCACTGACAGCACGTCAACCCCGGTATACCACATCGATCCAATTCACTCTATTCCTTGCCCTCCTTTCACCCTCCTGCATGTTCAGGCCCCGATCACTCAAAATCTTTTTCACTCCACCTTTCCACCTCCAATTTGGTCTCCCACTTCTCCTCGTTCCCTCCACCTCCGACACATATATCCTCTTGGTCAATCTTTCCTCACTCATTCTCTCCATGTGACCAAACCATTTCAAAACACCCTCTTCGGCTCTCTCAACCACGCTCTTTTTATTTCCACACATCTCTCTTACCCTTACATTACTTACTCGATCAAACCACCTCACACCACACATTGTCCTCAAACATCTCATTTCCAGCACATCCACCCTCCTGCGCACAACTCTATCCATAGCCCACGCCTCGCAACCATGCAACATTGTTGGAACCACTATTCCTTCAAACATACCCATTTTTGCTTTCCGAGATAATGTTCTCGACTTCCAAACATTCTTTGAGGCTCCCAGGATTTTCGCCCCCTCCCCCACCCTATGATTAACTTCCGCTTCCATGGTTCCATCCGCTGCCAGATCCACTCCCAGATATCTAAAACACTTTACTTCCTCCAGTTTTTCTCCATTCAAACTTACCTCCCATTTGACTTGACCCTCAACCCTACTGTACCTAATAACATTGCTCTTATTCACATTTACTCTTAACTTTCTTCTTTCACACACTTTACCAAACTCAGTCACCAGCTTCTGCAGTTTCTCACATGAATCAGCCACCAGCGCTGTATATATATATATATATATATATATATATATATATATATATATATATATATATATATATATATATATATATATATATATATATATATATATATACCTAATACTTTTCACAGAGCATCTCTTTCAACTCTATCATATGAATTACTGTATCATATGAATTCTGCAGATCCATAAATGCTGCATACAAATCCATTTTATTTTCTAAGTGTTTCTCATATACATTCTTCAAAGCAAACACCTGATCCTCACATCCTCTACCACTTCTGAAACCACACTGCTCCTCCCCAGTCTGATGCTCTGTACATGCCTTCACCATCTCAATCACTACCCTCCCATATAATTTTCCAGGAATACTCAACAAACGTATACCTCTGTAATTTGAGCACTCACTTTTATCCCCTTTGCCTTTGTACAATGGCACTATGCAAACATTCCGCCAATCCTCAGGCACCTTACCATGAGTCATACATACATTAAATAACCTTATGAACCAGTCAACAATACAGTCACCTCCCTTTTTAATAAATTCCACTGCAATACCATCCAAACCCGCTGCCTTGCCGACAGGAGAAGACAAAAAAAGGCCACATTCGTTCACACCCAGTCTCTAGCTGTCTTGTGTGATGCAAAGAAACTACAGCTCCCTTTTCACATCCAGGCCCCACAGAACTTTCCATGGTTTACCCCAGGCACTTCACCTACCCTGGTTCAAGCTACTGACAGCACGTCGGCCCCGGTATACCACATCGTTCTAATTCACTCTATTCCTTGCACGCCTTTTACTCTCGTGTGCGTTCAGGTTCCGATCACTCAAAATCTTTTTAACTCCATCCTTCCACCTTTAATTTGGTCTCTCGCTTCTCCTTGTTCCCTCAACCTTTGACACATATATCCGCTTTGCCAGTCTTTCCTCAGTCATTCTCTTCATGTGTCCAAACCATTTCAACACATCCTCTTCTGCTCTCTAAACCACACTTTTTATTACCACACATCTCTCTTACCCTTTCATTAATTACTCGATAAACCACCTCACACCACATATTGCTCTCAAATATTTCATTTCCACCACATCCACCTTCCTCCAAACAACCCTATCTATAGCCTTTGCATCGCAATCATATAAAATTATTGGAACGGCTATTCCTTCAAACATACCCATTTTTGCTCTCCGAGATATCGTTCTTGCCTTTCACACATTCTTTAACGCTCCCAGAACCTTCGCCCCCTTCCCTACCCGGTGACTCACTTCCGCTTCCATGGTTCCATCTATTGCTAAGTCCACTCCAGGACTTCTAAAACACTTCACTTCCTCCAGTTTTTCGCCATATATGTACACGTTGAGATGTATATGTATGTATATGTGCGTGTGTGGACTTGTATGTGGATACATGTGCATGTGGGTGGGTTGAGCCTTTCTTTTGTCTGTTTCCTTGCGCTACCTCGCTAACGCGGGAGATGCAACGACAAAGTATAATAGTGATAATAATAATACCATACACTCTCAAAAGCTTCCGCAAAGCATGTCTATCTACCAAACGCTATCATATGCCTTCTCCAGACCCATAAATGCTACAAACAAATCCGTCTGTTTTTCTAAGTATTTCTTACATACATTTTTCAAAGCAAACACCTGATCCACACATCCTCTACCACTTCTGAAACCACACTGCTCTTCCTCAATCTAATGTCCTGTACATGCCTTCACCCTCTCAATCAACACCCTCCCATATAATTTACCAGGAATACTCAACAAACTTATGCCTCTGTAATTTGAGCACTCACCTTTATCCCCTTGCCTTTGTACAGTGGCACTATGCATACACTCCGCCAATCCTTAGCACTTCACCATGATCCATACATACACTAAATATCCTTACCAACCAATCAACAATACAGTCACCCTCTTTTTTTAGTGCCACTACAGTGCTATCGAAAGTACTATGGAAAGGATCACAATTTTGCGCGTGATCAAGTATATTCCTATGAGTCCACGGGGAAAATGAAACATGATAAGTTCCCAAGTGCAATTTCGTGTAATGATCACATCAGAGGAGATACAAGAAAGAAGTATATCAGTCAGTTGATATACAATGAAGAGACGTAGCTAGGACGCCATTTGGTAAACAAATGATTTTCCAAGACAGACAACGAGCGTATCATAAACTTATTTTCCAGCAAGACCTATAGTGAACTCAGTAGACTCCATCACATAAACTGTCAAAGTGGTTAGTTTCTTTTTTTAAGGCCTTTAGTGGGTAAGGTATCAAATTCTAATATCATGACCAATGTCGATTTAGTTGGCAAGCTTAACAATATCAATGTTAATTTTGATTTCAATCTAGTTATCTTTGATGTTTCCATACTTTTCACAAAAGTTCCAGTTGATGACCTTTTAAAATATTCATTTGATGTTTTAGATGATATTCATTTACGTTTCAAAGTCTGTTTTCATTGAACCGATAAAATAGTGTATAAAAGACTGTATTTCAATTCAATGGAGAATATATATGCTAAAAAATCTGGTATGGCAAAGGGGTAACCCTCTTTCACCTGTACTAAGTAATCTTTATATGGAATTTTTTTTAAACGAAATTACTAAAGGATATCTTACCTTCTAATGCAATTTGGTTTAGGTATGTAGATGATGTTTTTTTGTTTTTGGCCAACAAACGAAAATTTACAAATATTTTTCCCCTTACTTAAGAATTTAGTACCTTCCATCAAATTTACTGTAGAAAATGAACATAATGGTATGTTACCATTTTTAGGTTGCACGATCCATAGACAAGGAAACAAGTTTAAGTTTAGCATATACGGAAAACATACCAATGTATGCTCATATATCCATTATTTCCCATCTCATCATGACAGGGTTAAGTTATCATCATTTCAATCTATGTTCATTAGGGCATTACGTATTTGCAGTTTATTGATGATGAGTTTGAGAAGATATATTCTATTGGATCTAAGATAAAGTACCCTAGATATTTCATTGATAAATCCCTAAAGTCAGCAAAGAAATCATTTTATGGAGTTGAGCCCAAACCTCCCATTGACACCAAGAATCTTTTAGTTCTCCCTTTTATTAATAATTTTACATTACTTTCCATGTTGTTTAAATCCTTAAATGTAAATGTTGCCTTCAGCAACAATTATACCATAAAGAATATCTTAATCAGGAACTCACCAGAAAATTCTCCTGGATGCATCTATAAAGTGCCACGTCGAAATTATGATAACTTTCATGTTGGGCAGACTGATAAGGATTTTTCTGTTAGACTTAAACAACATAGATATAGTTTAAGAACAGGGCAAGAATCAAATGCCTTGTTTAATCACGTTAAAAACTATGATAATTGTAATGTCTGGAGTAATGCCATCTCAGTTATCAACTCTAACTCCAGTTATAACCTTAATATTAGTGAAGGTCTGTACAAATTGGATAACCATATTGTTGATAATATTTGTAAACAATTCACCTTCTTGTCTAAAATAAAAATTTTTGATACGCTCGTTGTCTATCTTGGACAATTACATGTTCACCAAATGGCGTCCTAGCTACGTCTCTTCGTTGTATATCAACTGACTGTTATTTCTCTCTTGTGTCTCCCCTGATGATGTGATTATTACACGAAAGTGCACTTGGGAACTTATCGTGTTTCATTTTCCCCGTTGACTTATATATATATATATATATATATATATATATATATATATATATATATATATATATATATATATATATATATATATATTTTTTTTTTTTTTCTTTTTTCTTTCAAACTATTCGCCATTTCCCGCATTAGCGAGGTAGCGTTAAGAACAGAGGACTGGGCCTTTGAGGGAATACCCTCACCTGGCCCAATTCTCTGTTCCTTCTTTTGGAAAATTGAAAAAAAAAAAAAAAAAAAAAAAAGGAAACAGACGAAAGAATGGTCCAACCCACCAATATACACATGTATATACATACACGTCCACACACACACACACACACACACACACACACACACACACACACACACACACACATATTCATTCCCATGCTTTTCAACGTATCCATATATATACATACACAGACATATGCATATATACACATGTACATAATTCATACTGTCTGCCCTTATTCATTCTTGACGCCACCCCGCCACACATGATATGGCAACCCCCACCTCCAGCATGAGCGCGAGGTAGCGCCAGGAAAAGACAAAGGCCACATTCATTCACACTCAGTCTCTAGCTGTCATGTATAATGCACCGAAACCACAGCTCCCTTTCCACATCCAGGCCTCACAGAACTTTCTATGGTTTACCCCAGATGCTTCACACGCCCTGGTTCAATCCATTGACAGCACATCGACCCCGGTATACCACGTCGTTCCAATTCACTCTATTCCTTGCACGCCTTTCACCTTCCTGCATGTTCAGGCCCCGATCGTTGAAAATCTTTTTTACTCCATCTTTCCACCTCCAATTTGGTCTCCCATTTCTCCTCGCTCCCTCCGCCCCTAATACATATATCCCCTTTGTCAATCTTTCCTCACTCATTCTCTCCGTGTGACTAAACCATTTCAAAACACCCTCTTCTGTTCTTTCAACCACATTCTTTTTTTTACCACACATCTCTCTCTTAACCTTTCATTACTTACTCGATCAAACCACCTCACACCACATATTGTCCTCAAACATTTCATTTCCAGCACATCCACTCTCCTCCGCACAACTCTATCCATAGCCCACGCCTCGCAACAATATAACATTGTTGGAACCACTATTCCTTCAGACATCCATTTTTGCTTTCCGAAGTAATGTTCTCGCCTTCCACACATTCTTCAACGCCTCCAGAACTTTCGCCCCCTCCCCACATTCACTTCTGCTTCCATGGTTCCATCCGCTGCCAAATCCACTCCCAGATATCTAAAACACTTCACTTCCTCCAGTTTCTCTCCATTCAAACTTACCTCCCAATTGCCTTGTCCCTCATCCCTACTGTACCTAATAACCTTGCTCTTATTCACATTGACTCATGTAGAGGGCCTCGAGCTTTGAAGAGAGAAGCTTTCTTGAGATACATCTGACGAAGCTGTTTAGAGAGAAGCACTTTCTAAATATATCCGGAGAAGCTTTGAAGACAGAGGCTTTCTTAAGATATATTCAAAGAAGCTTTATAAAGAGAGTCATTCTTGAGATATGTACGGAGAAGCTTTGTGTAGAGAGAGGCATTGGTGAGTTACCTATGAAAGAGTTTTCTAGAGAGAAGCTTTCTTGAAATTTAGCTGAGAAAGCTTTATAGAGAGAGACATTGTTGAGATATATCAGGAGAAGCTTTGGAGAAGGAAGCATGGTCGAGATTATCTGGAGACATTGCTGAGAAAAAGCTGAGGAAGCTTTATAGAGAGAGGCATTCTTGAGTTACATCTGAAGAAGATCTGAAGGGAGCAGCAATAATGAATTATATCTGGAAGGAACAGAAAGAAGGGAGAAGAGGGAAACAATTTTGTAGTACAAATTCTGGTCTGGTATCTTAGCAAAGGTTTCCACTTTCGGGTTTTGTTTTCATTGTACAGAGACCAGCCGGGCGTGAAGAAGAGCTCCTTGTTGTATAGTGAGATATTTGTTTTCGTATTTGTATTATGGTGGTGGAGAGTCTTGGTCATTGCTCGACCTTGTCCACCGACTCTGTACTGTAGACCTTGTCCACCGACTCTGTACTGTAGACCTTGTCCACCGACTTTTGTACCTAATGACTTCCACTTTGTAATATCACACTCTCGATTAAGAGACAAAATTAAGATTCAAGTTTCATGATAAGACGTGAGAACCATATCATTGGTTTCCCCAGAAACGTGGCAGGTTGTGAGCGGTGGGAGAGAGCGACCTTGTCCAAGGCAGTCTCACGGTGCATCACCAGCTGGACAGTAACTGGCGGTGGTGGTGGGACGCGGGTATATAAGTGTTGTCAGGCAGTTGGTCCTTTATACTGACACGATGTACCACAAGGTGTTGGCTCTACTGCTGCTGGTGGCTGCTGCTGGTGAGTCTATATGCCGGTGGAACCATGTTCCACCGTCGTTTCATGTTTCTACATTTGCTCCTTTCTTCACTACGTCATCACATGTTTGTCTGATCTATTGTAAACTTGCCAGGAAGATACATATACACATGCTATTATCATTATCGTTATTACTGTTATTATTATCATTATTATTAT
Source organism: Panulirus ornatus (assembly GCF_036320965.1). Classification (NCBI taxonomy): domain Eukaryota; kingdom Metazoa; phylum Arthropoda; class Malacostraca; order Decapoda; family Palinuridae; genus Panulirus; species Panulirus ornatus. The sequence continues at coordinate 16,991,159 of NC_092253.1, forward strand.
TATTATTATTATTACTATTATCATTATTATTATTATTATTATCATTATTATTATTATTACTATAATTAGTATTATTATTATTATCGATTATATCATTATCTTACTTTGTCGCTGTCTCCCGCGTTAGCGAAGTAGCGCAAGAAAACAGACGAAAAAATACACAACTATATACATACACGTCCACACATAAATACATACCTATACATTTCAATGTATACACACACACACACACACACACACACATATATATATACACGTATGAAGTCTGTTGGGGATGAGAGAGCTTGGGAAGTGAGTCAGTTGTTGTTCGCTGATGATACAGCGCTGGTGGCTGATTCATGTGAGAAACTGCAGAAGCTGGTGACTGAGTTTGGTAAAGTGTGTGAAAGAAGAAAGTTAAGAGTAAATGTGAATAAGAGCAAGGTTATTAGGTACAGTAGGGTTGAGGGTCAAGTCAATTGGGAGGTGAGTTTGAATGGAGAAAAACTGGAGGAAGTGAAGTGTTTTAGATATCTGGGAGTGGATCTGGCAGCGGATGGAACCATGGAAGCGGAAGTGGATCATAGGGTGGGGGAGGGGGCGAAAATTCTGGGAGCCTTGAAGAATGTGTGGAAGTCGAGAACATTATATCGGAAAGCAAAAATGGGTATGTTTGAAGGAATAGTGGTTCCAACAATGTTGTATGGTTGCGAGGCGTGGGCTATGGATAGAGTTGTGCGCAGGAGGATGGATGTGCTGGAAATGAGATGTTTGAGGACAATATGTGGTGTGAGGTGGTTTGATCGAGTAAGTAACGTAAGGGTAAGAGAGATGTGTGGAAATAAAAAGAGCATGGTAGAGAGAGCAGAAGAGGGTGTTTTGAAATGGTTCGGGCACATGGAGAGAATGAGTGAGGAAAGATTGACCAAGAGAATATATGTGTCGGAGGTGGAGGGAACGAGGAGAAGAGGGAGACCAAATTGGAGGTGGAAAGATGGAGTGAAAAAGATTTTGTGTGATCGGGGCCTGAACATGCAGGAGGGTGAAAGGAGGGCAAGGAATAGAGTGATTTGGAGCGATGTGGTATACCGGGGTTGACGTGCTGTCAGTGGATTGAATCAAGGCATGTGAAGCGTCTGGGGTAAACCATGGAAAGCTGTGTAGGTATGTATATTTGCGTGTGTGGACGTATGTATATACATGTGTATGGGGGTGGGTTGGGCCATTTCTTTCGTCTGTTTCCTTGCGCTACCTCGCAAACGCGGGAGACAGCGACAAGGCAAAAAAAAGAAAAAAAAAAAAAATATATATATATATATATATATATATATATATATATATATATATATATATATATATATATATATATATATATATATATATATATTCCTTGCACGCCTTTCACCCTCCTGCATGTTCAGGCCCCGATCACTCAAAATCTTTTTCACTCCATCTTTCCACCTCCAATTTGGTCTCCCACTTCTCCTCGTTCCCTCCACCTCTGACACATATATCCTCTTGGTCAATCTTTCCTCACTCATTCTCTCCATGTGACCATACCATTTCAAAGCACCCTCTTCTGCTCTCTCAACCACGCTCTTTTTATTTCCACACATCTCTCTTACCTTTACATTACTTACTCGATCAAACCACCTCACACCACATATTGTCCTCAAACATCTCATTTCCAGCACATCCACCCTCCTGCGCACAACTCTATCCATAGCCCACGCCTCGCAACCATGCAACATTGTTGGAACCACTATTCCTTCAAACATACCCATTTTTGCTTTCCGAGATAATGTTCTCGACTTCCAAACATTCTTCAAGGCTCCCAAAATTTTCGCCCCCTCCCCCACCCTATGATTCACTTCCGCTTCCATGGTTCCATCCGCTGCCAGATCCACTCCCAGATATCTAAAGCACTTTACTTCCTCCAGTTTTTCTCCATTCAAACTCACCTCCCAATTGATTTGACCCTCAACCCTACTGTACCTAATAACCTTGCTATTCTTCACATTTACTCTTAACTTTCTTCTTTCACACACGTTACCAAACTCAGTCACCAGCTTCTGCAGTTTCTTACATGAATCAGCCACCAGCGCTGTATCATCAGCGAACAACAACTGACTCACTTCCCAAGCTTTCTCATCCACAACAGACTGCATACTTGCCCCTCCTTCCAAAACTCTTGCATTCACCTCCCTAACAACCCCATCCATAAACAAATTAAACAACCATGGAGACATCACACACCCCTGCCGCAAACCTACATTCACTGAGAACCAATCACTACTCTCTTCCTACCCGTACACATGCCTTACATCCTCGATAAAAACTTTTCACTGCTTCTAACAACTTGCCTTCCACACCATATATTCTTAAAACCTTCCACAGAGCATCTCTATCAACTCTATCATATGCCTTCTCCAGATCCATAAATGCTACGTACAAGTCAATTTGTTTTTCTAAGTATTTCTTACATACTTTCTTCAAAGCAAACACCTGATCCACACATCCTCTACCACTTCTGAAACCACACTGCTCTTCCCCAATCTGATGCTCTGTACATGCCTTCACCCTCTCAATCAATACCCTCCCATATAATTTCCCAGGAATACTCAACAAACTTATACCTCTGTAATTTGAGCACTCACTCACTCTTATCCCCTTTGCCTTTGTACAATGACACTATGCAAGCATTCCGCCAATCCTCAGGCACCTCACCATGCATCATACATACATTAAATAACCTTACCAACCAGTCAACAATGCAGTCACCCCCTTTTTTAAGAAATTCCACTGCAATACCATCCAAACCTGCTGCCTTGCCGGCTTTCATCTTCCGTAAAACTTTTACTACCTCTTCTCTATTTACCAAATCATTTTCCCTAACCCTCTCACTTTGCACACCACCTCGACCAAAACACCCTATATCTGCCACTCTATCATCAAACACATTCAACAAACCTTCAAATTACTCACTCCATCTCCTTCTCACATCACCACTACTTGTTATCACCTCCCCATTAACCCCCTTCACTGAAGTTCCCATTTGCTCCCTTGTCTTACGCACTTTATTTACCTCCTTCCAAAACATCTTTTTATTCTCCCTGAAATTTAATGATACTCTCTCACTCCAACTCTCATTTGCCCTCTTTTTCACCTCTTGCACCTTTCTCTTGACCTCCTGCCTCTTTCTTTTATACCTCTCCCACTCATTTGCATTTTTCCTTGCAAAATCGTCCAAATGCCTCTCTCTTCTCTTTCACTAATAATCTTACTTCTTCATCCCACCACTCACTACCTTTTCTAATCAACCCACCTCCCACGCTTCTCATACCACAAGCATCTTTTGCGCAAGCCATCACTGCTTCCCTAAATATATCCCATTCCTCCCCCACTCCCCTTACCTCCTTTGTTCTCACCCTTTTCCATTCTGTACTCAGTCTCTCCTGGTACTTCCTCACACAAGTCTCCTTCCCAAGCTCACTTACTCTCACCACCCTCTTCACCCTAACATTCTCTCTTCTTTTCTGAAAACCCCCACAAATCTTCACCTTAGCCTCCACAAGATAATGATCAGACATCCCTCCAGTTGCACCTCTCAGCACATTAACATCCAAAAGTCTCTCTTTCGTGCGTCTATCAATTAACACGTAATCCAATAACGTTCTCTGGCTATCTCTCCTACTTACATACGTATACTTATGTATATCTCGCTTTTTAAACCAGGTATTCCCAATCACCAGTCCTCTTTCAACACATAAATCTACAAGCTCTTCACCATTTCCATTTACAACACTGAACACTCCATGTATACCAGTTATTCCCTCAACTGCCACATTACTCACCTTTGCATTCAAATCACCTATCACTATAACCCGGTCTTGTGCATCAAAACCACTAACACACTCATTCAACTGCTCCCAAAACTCTTGCCTCTCATGATCTTTCTTCTTATGCCCAGGTGCATATGCATCAATAATCACCCATCTCTCTCCATCAACTTTCAGTTTTACCCATATCAATCTAAAATTTACTTTCTTACACTCTATCACATACTCCCGCAATTCCTGATTCAGGAGTAGTGCTACTCCTTCCCTTGCTCTTGTCCTCTCACTAACCCCTGACTTTACTCCCAAGACATTCCCAAACCACTCTTCCCCTTTACCCTTTAGCTTCGTTTCACTCAGAGCCAAAACATCCAGGTTCCTTTCCTCAAACATACTACCTATCTCTCCTTTTTTCTCATCTTGGTTACATCCACACACATTTAGACACCCCAGTCTGAGCCTTCAAGGAGGATGAGCACTCCTCGCTTGACTCCCTATCCCCAGGGATATATATATATATATATATATATATATATATATATATATATATATATATATATATATATATATATATATATATATATATATATATATATATATTGTACAAAGGCAAAGGGGATAAGAGTGAGTGCTCAAATTACAGAGGTATAAGTTTGTTGAGTATTCCTGGTAAATTATATGGGAGGGTATTGATTGAGAGGGTGAAGACATGTACAGAGCATCAGATTGGGGAAGAGCAGTGTGGTTTCAGAAGTGGTAGAGGATGTGTGGATCAGGTGTTTGCTTTGAAGAATGTATGTGAGAAATATTTAGAAAAGCAAATGGATTTGTATGTAGCATTTATGGATCTTGAGAAGGCATATGATAGAATTGATAGAGATGCTCTGTGGAAGGTATTAAGAATATATGGTGTGGGAGGCAAGTTGTTAGAAGCAGTGAAAAGTTTTTATCGAAGATGTAAGGCATGTGTACGAGTAGGAAGAGAGGAAAGTGATTGGTTCTCAGTGAATGTAGGTTTGCGGCAGGGGTGTGTGATGTCTCCATGGTTGTTTAATTTGTTTATGGATGGGGTTGTTAGGGAGGTGAATGCAAGAGTTTTGGAAAGAGGGGCTAGTATGAAGTCTGTTGGGGATGAGAGAGCTTGGGAAGTGAGTCAGTTGTTGTTCGCTGATGATACAGCGCTGGTGGCTGATTCATGTGAGAAACTGCAGAAGCTGGTGACTGAGTTTGGTAAAGTGTGTGAAAGAAGAAAGTTAAGAGTAAATGTGAATAAGAGCAAGGTTATTAGGTACAGTAGGGTTGAGGGTCAAGTCAATTGGGAGGTGAGTTTGAATGGAGAAAAACTGGAGGAAGTGAAGTGTTTTAGATATCTGGGAGTGGATCTGGCAGCGGATGGAACCATGGAAGCGGAAGTGGATCATAGGGTGGGGGAGGGGGCGAAAATTCTGGGAGCCTTGAAGAATGTGTGGAAGTCGAGAACATTATCTCGGAAAGCAAAAATAGGTATGTTTGAAGGAATAGTGGTTCCAACAATGTTGTATGGTTGCGAGACGTGGGCTATGGATAGAGTTGTGCGCAGGAGGATGGATGTGCTGGAAATGAGATGTTTGAGGACAATATGTGGTGTGAGGTGGTTTGATCGAGTAAGTAACGTAAGGGTAAGAGAGATGTGTGGAAATAAAAAGAGCGTGGTTGAGAGAGCAGAAGAGGGTGTTTTGAAATGGTTCGGGCACATGGAGAGAATGAGTGAGGAAAGATTGACCAAGAGAATATATGTGTCGGAGGTGGAGGGAACGAGGAGAAGAGGGAGACCAAATTGGAGGTGGAAAGATGGAGTGAAAAAGATCTTGTGTGATCGGGGCCTGAACATGCAGGAGGGTGAAAGGAGGGCAAGGAATAGAGTGAATTGGAGCAATGTGGTATACCGGGGTTGACGTGCTGTCAGTGGACTGAATCAAGGCATGTGAAGCGTCTGGGGTAAACCATGGAAGGCTGTGTAGGTATGTATATTTGTGTGTATGGACGTATATATATACATGTGTATGGGGGTGGGTTGGGCCATTTCTTTCGTCTGTTTCCCTGCGCTACCACGCAAACGCGGGAGACAGCGGCAAAAAAAAAAAAAAAAAAAATATATATATATATATATATATATATATATATATATATATATATATATACGTTGAGATGTATAGGTACATATATGTGCGTGTGTGGACGTGTATGTATATACATGTGTATGTGGGTGGGTTGGGCCATTTCTTTCGTCTGTTTCCTTGCACTACCTCGCTAACGCGGGAGACAGCGACAAAGCAAAATAAATAAATAAATAATAAATATATACATCAACCATTGTGCATGACTTCATTCACCAGTATGCATGACTTCATCCACCAATATGCATGACTTCATCCACCATTATGTATGACTTCATCCACCAGTATGCATGACTTCATCCACCAATATGCATGACTTCATCCACCGTTATGTATGACTTCATCCACCAGTATGAATGACTTCATCCACTAGTATGCATGACTTCATCCATCAGTATGCATGACTTCATCCACCATTATGTATGACTTCATCCACCAGTATGCATGACTTCATCCACCAATATGCATGACTTCATCCACCGTTATGTATGACTTCATCCACCAGTATGAATGACTTCATCCACTAGTATGCATGACTTCATCCATCAGTATGCATGACTTCATCCACCATTATGTATGACTTCATCCACCAGTATGCATGACTTCATCCACCAATATGCATGACTTCATCCACCGTTATGTATGACTTCATCCACCAGTATGAATGACTTCATCCACTAGTATGCATGACTTCATCCATCAGTATGCATGACTTCATCCACCATTATGTATGACTTCATCCACCAGTATGCATGACTTCATCCACCAATATGCATGACTTCATCCACCGTTATGTATGACTTCATCCACCAGTATGAATGACTTCATCCACTAGTATGCATGACTTCATCCATCAGTATGCATGACTTCATCCACCATTATGTATGACTTCATCCACCAGTATGCATGACTTCATCCACCAATATGCATGACTTCATCCACCGTTATGTATGACTTCATCCACCAGTATGAATGACTTCATCCACTAGTATGCATGACTTCATCCATCAGTATGCATGACTTCATCCACCAATATGCATGACTTCATCCACCGTTATGTATGACTTCATCCATCATTATGTACGACTTCATCCATCAGTATGCATGACTTCATCCACCAGTACGCATGACTTCATCCACCAGTATGCATGACTTCATCCACCAATATGCATGACTTCATCCATCAGTATACATGACTTCATCCACCAGTATACATGACGATATTGTCTCATGTCTGTCGTTTTGTATGAAGTTATAACGTGACAGACGTTGTGTGGGTCTGCCAACGAGATCTTACACGAACGTGAACAATACACTCACAGGTTACCTGGTCATGTTGCTCAGGTAACGAAGGATTATAAACACAAAGGAAACCTCATGTGTGACACATGTGACCCACCACACTCTGGATGACCCACCACACCATGTGTATCCAATCACACTGTGGGTGACCCACCACACCATGCGTATCCTACGACACTTTGAGTGACCCACCCATGTGTGTCCCACCACACTGTGGGTGACCCACCATACCATGCGTATCCTACGACACTGTGAGTGACCCACCACACTGTGAGTGACCCACCGCACCATGTGTGTCCCACCACACTGTGCGGTTCCGCCGTAACAAGTGGTTGACGAGCCCCACTGTTGACTGGGGAGGACGAGTGATCATGAGGGAACAACACAAGTGAGCCAACCAGAGCGACAACTGATGTGACATGCCAGAGCGAGAGAGAGAGGGAAGTGGGTAGAGCCGGTCACACCCTCCACACCTCTGCTGGTACCAAGAACTACAACCTGGTATTGTCTGTATCATCGTAGGACGACCAGGAATGCAAGAATGAGGATAACCAGGGGATGACGCCTCCAGACAACCACGTTGCTGGTCGGACACACGACACGGAAGGTCAGGGGGCACGAAAGAAAACGAGAGTTGACGAAGATCAAAGACCTTACAAACCTTGACAGACGTCAAAGCAATAATGCAATTTTGGAAGTGTTTCGACGATCACGCGTCTTTAGAGAAGTTTAAACCAATATCTGTTTTCCAACTGAAGGGAAAGTTTTGCTTTAAACAAGAGTGAAACAGACCAACAACCATTAGCACAAGCTCTGGCATACAATCCTTCAAACTGCGAATACATCAGTTGTTTTCTTTCTTTTCTAACTGGACGTAAAGACATCATAGTGAGGGAGAGAGCATTAGTAAAAAGTATATCATAAGGTGGGAGAATGTCGGTACCAAAAGAAACAATGGCTTTATTAATATCGCTGACACAAAAAGGTATAGGTAAGATTGCACAACAAAAGTTGCGAGAAATACGTTTGGTTAACGACCAGAAAGACTTGCCAGTGATGACAAGGAAACATTTTAACACTTTCTATACATAATGGTTTGCTTCTGCTTACGAATCACATATCTGTACTGATTTTCTCTATAGACTAACATATGTTTTTTGTCGTTTAAAGACGTCCCTCAGGTCGCCCACCCGTCTCCCAGGTTCACCTTAAAGGAAGCAACACTTGTTCCCTCTACCGATACAGACTAACATCTGTCGCTGAGGTCCCCACAATTGATACCTGTTTACCTGGTTGTCCACAACGAAACATGAGATCCTAGCCAATGATAAAGTAGCACCCGTTCCCCTGGTCGCCCACAAACCAATAACATTTGTCTCCCATGTTATTCACAGGCAAACTATCACTTGTCTCTTTGTTTACCTGAAAACAGACACTCTTTCCCCTGATTGTCCACAGATTTTGAATTGTCTCTCTGTTTGCAAACAAATCGGTACATGTTCCTCTGGTCGCTTAAACACTGTCTCGCATGTCGCCCACAAACTAACAACTGTCTCCCTGGTCACCTCACCAACTAATGAGCAAATGTCCTCCATATCGTCCATATAAGTTCCTTCTCCCTCAATATTCACAAGGGAACGAACACGAAGAATTAGAGGTATTAAAGCAAACAGAAAAATTATACTGGAAAGCTACTACAAGCTTGAACAGTCGTCATTACAAAATCAACAAGGAATAGACAATAGATACAGATGAAGAAGGAACTACAACGGAAAGAAATGTTTGGAGATGTTATGGAGAATAATCAAACAGGAAGACCAGAAGTTAACACTACTGGAGAAGTTAAAAAACTGAGGAATGGCTTTAAGGTTGATGAAATGAAACTTAGGGATGAAGAAACATATGAAGAAACATAGTCACTGAGCATGAAATCAATTTCGTCAGATGTTCAGTAAGACGAAGAGACTAAAACACATACTAACACTCTTGACAATAATGAACAGGGAGATGCAAAAGGAGCAAGTTCAGCAGCTGATCAACAGACACAGATCGAGAACATTGACCTGGGGTCATATAGACAGAGGTACACTAGAAATCAAGTGAAGCTGTAGGAAGAATATCTTGCACTATTAGAGATGGAGGAATCAAGGGAGTCTAACCTCCACTTAATGAAAGGTTTAGCAAAGGACAGAGCATGCAGGACCATCGCTTGTTAAGTAGAAGGCAGATTTTACAAAGTCACAGACACAGAGGTTGACAGTTCAACACTGAACGGTATAAATGAATAATGGTTGGCACCAAAAAGTAGAAAGACGACTAAAGCAGGAGGTTGATAGATGTATATCACTGATTATTTTTGGATTGCTAGAATATAAGACACCAGGCAATGAAGAAAGGAGAAAAGAAGAAGAAATGAATATCAATAGATTACTGGATGCCATGGAACTGACAGATGCAATTTTCGGTGCAAAAAGAGAGGTGGACGATTGATGGCTATAGCCAAGTTACCTTTGACTTAGAGTCATCTCACCAGGAGGTTCTTGGGGAAGCTACGAAAGATTAAAGACAAGCTGTAATTCAGTGGGATATTCATCAAACGTGATGAATCAAAGGAAGAGAGGCAGAAAAGTAAAGAACACAGTCAGAAGACAAAGAACTGGTGACGCCAAACGAGGCAAGAGGAAGGAGCGCCAGGGCCAGGACCACATAGAGTTGGTAACGTGAGAGTGAAAGTAATGTACTGATATCTTGATGTATCAAGAGTCAGTGGTAAGAGTTGGAATTTAAGGTTCGAATACATGAAAGTGTATCTGATCTTATTGGAGTCGTGGAAACAAAGCTTACTTATAAGATCAGATCTCACTGTTTTGCCCAGATGGGTGCATAATAGAAAGGAAGGAGAGAGAGAGAAAGAGAAGGCGAAGGGGAAGAAATTTTAATGGTTTTAATGGTAAATGGTCTGAATACTCAAGAAATAATGGACCTTGACCCATTTGGGCAATGTGTAATGGGAATATATATATATATATATATATATATATATATATATATATATATGTTTCCTTGCGCTACCTCGCAAACGCGGGAGACAGCGACAAAGCAAAATAAATAGATAAATAAATATATATATGGTGAACTATTTGGAAAAAGTGATAACTTAATGATCAAGTTAGATCAGCTGCTGTGGTGAGAGAGGACACTGAAAGAGAAGACGTGGGGGAACATAAAGAGAAGCTATACTTGTGGAAACATGACAGACCTTAACAAATTCTATGGTGACGTGGGTTGGGCAACGGAGTTCACAAGCCAGAACCAGGGTTTAGTGGTGAGGGTTTTGTGAGATCTACAACGATAGAGTAGGAAATATGTTTACATCTAACCTTAGGTACAGAGGGAGTGGTAAGAAAGGGGGAAAATGGTTATATAAAAGATGTCAATAACCAAAGAAGCTTCGAGATGTGCAGTGACCAAGATATAGACGGCACTCCAGCCAGCCTGTCGTTGCAAGGTGTAAGACAGTGAGGAACGAGTTCACCAGGATATGAAAGGAGAATCAAAGAAACTATGAAAAGACTGTTAGGGAGGACGATGAAAAAAAAAAAGAAAAGAATCAGAAGCTTTTCCAAAAATTCCTCAGGAATCAGTTTTCAGTTAGGGTAGGTAAATCTAGCGATGGGATTCAGACAGCAGAATTATTTAGGGTATTGGTTCTGTGAGGAACTGAATAACAAGTTCGAAAATATTTACACAGTGAGAAAGACTATAACCACAAGACCAGTGAGATGGAAGGGTCGGAAAGTTTTAGAAAACGTAGAGAGATCCAGGAAAGATATTCACTAAATACTAAAATGTCTTGATCCTTCCAGGACTTATGCTCCTTACAAATGCCTCCACCTGTGCTGAAGATGTGTTGTGCGCAGATAAGCTCAATAAACCTCGTTGTGCGCAGATAAGCTCTATAAACCTCTTATAATACTGTATGAGATGTCGCTGGGGAAGAAATAGAGTGTACCACAGACAGGAAAGGGCTGGAGGCCTTCACTTTCCCCACCATGGTAGAGAGAAGAGTTAGTGACGACCTGATCACTTTATAAGATTTTCACAACAGATCGGTGACGTAAGGATAAAGCAACCAGTGGATATATCTCAAAAATGAGCGAGAAACTTGTTTAAAAAAAGATGTCAAGAAGTAATTCTGTCGTGTAAGAGAGGTGGATGACTGGAGGAAAAGGAGTGAGGACATGCATCATGCAGGCATCATACACTGGTTTAAGATGTACCATAACAAAAATGTTGAAGAGATAGTAACCCACGAGTGTAAACCTCCCTCCCTTGTATATTAGAAATAGGTAGTTACAGTTTGTAGTTACATGCTCACTAGCTGTTGACATGGCAGAAAAAAGATATGTAATCAAATAGCACAGGTTCACTGGCTGTCTATAAAGTAATTAGTGTCCTTTTTATCCACCACAACTTGACACACGTCTCCCTGGTCGTCCATAGTCCAGCTATCACTTTCTTACCACATCAGACGCCAGGGAGAGAGCGTCTTTCAGCCCACTTGTCTCCCTCATCCCCTAAATGTTTAATAACATATTTACATTTTCTCTGATGACGTGTAGCGGAAGGCCAGTTGCCGTGCTCAGGGTTCAAGTGCGCGGACGATAGTGCTTGCATCCCCAGCCGCTGGGTCTGCGACGGCTACGTCAACTGCCCAGATGGCTCCGACGAACAAGACTGCAGTAAGTTAACTCTTAGTCCTTTACAACTTGCCTTAACCTTAGTGTGTGTGTGTTTAGCTACCTCTGCTTGTGTCTCTATCTCTTCTGCATCTAATTTTTTACCTCAGTTTTGGTGTCGAAACTACTAATGTCCGTGTCTCTATCTCTTCTGCATCTAATCTCTACTTGTCTTTCGTCTTCGTATTCTGACGTCATTGCAACTACTCTTTTTGTTATAGCTTTCCAGTACGATGTCTAATGTTGGTTCATAAGAAGCCGAGAGTGTCTTCTTATCGTGTGATCGAAGAAGATAGAAGAAGAGGACAGAAGATAGATAGAAGAGGACAGAAGAAGATAGATAGATAGATAGATAGATAGATAGAAGAAGAAGAAGAAGAAGAAGAAGAAGAAGAAGAAGAAGAAGAAGAAGAAACCCTACGGCTCTTTTGTTTACGGTTTCTTGTTCTTTTCTTTCATTCTTTCCAATACTCTGATGCTACTCTTAAACTTATCAGTTTGCTTTCAATCATCTCGTTACATCTGCTGTTTACAGGTCAACGATGTCTTTCTGTATGTTCTAGTAGTGAGAGATGAACCCTCATTATCAGAGGTTTTTCGTGAGGTCTTACAGCCACTATCATGCTGGCTGAATCCTAACTGCTAGACGCGTCCACTATCTTGTAGGTTGAATCCTAACTGCTAGACGCGTCCACTATCATGCTGGCTGAATCCTAACTGCTAGACGCGTCCACTATCTTGTAGGTTGAATCCTAACTGCTAGAAGCGTCCACTATCATGATGGTTGAATCCTAACTGCTAGACGCGTCCACTATCATGCTGGTTGAATCCTAACTGCTAGACGCGTCCACTATCATGCTGGTTGAATCCTAACTGCTAGACGCGTCCACTATCATGTTGGTTGAAACCTAACTGCTAGACGCGTCCACAGGCTACCACGAGCGACACTGTTGGGTCAGGTCAGCTGTCATGTCGGCAGCTGCCGTCAGCTTCTTTCACTCAAGATATCATAGATGATAATACCACCTAGACCTCCCACCAGATGATCCCACAGATGTAACACGAGTTCCAACCTCCTCAGCTTTCCTTCAGTATTCTAACAACAGTTGAAACCTTATGATTCATTAGAAGCTTCAGCTTGAGGTGAACTCTCCTCGATCCTTCTGGTAAAGCTTGATCACTAGATGAGCATCTTTCTCTGTCATTAGCTCCAGCCTCTTCATAAACACGTTTCCAAAAGGTTCCAGTAAACAATGATAGCAAATGGATCAGATCTCTAGGGTTGTGTTATGTTACCAAGCCAGTAAAGTACTTATATATGGTAACTGACACAGATCGTGTCTCTCAACTTCCCATGATCTTGAAAAGAAGTTCAACGCTTCCCGATCAGGTTGCCATTTACTTCGACACCTGAGGAATCATTCGTTCGTGGTTTCCACTTATTGCAACACTGAAATCAGCCTTCCACTGAAGTCCCATCATACTCCACCACTAAAGGAACCCTTACTGTTAGGTCCCACTTACTTGAGCACTACAGAAACCTCTTATCTAAAGTCTCAGGTGAAACACCTCTATGTGGGTCATAGTACTAACACCAGGATCCCGCCTCCTCCGGAGAAAATCCTCAGAATTTCCCACATGATGCAACAACAGGGGAACGTTTCTGTAAGGTTGACACCAACTCTGTACACCATAAGAACCACTCGTAGGAGGTTCCCACGTACCCCACCATCATGATGGATCCTTCTGGTTCTCACTTTAAGACCAGATTTCCTTCACGAAGGTTCACACCTCCTCTAGCAACATAAGAAACCTCCTCGAGGTTTTCCACACATTACTACACCCGATAAAGGTATTTTCAGGTTTCCATGTACTCCAGTACCAGAAGAGCCTTCCCTCTAGCTTTCCCTCATCCAGAATTGTATGTACCCATCATTCATGAGTCCCACATTCACGAAATTCATTTCATTTCCTCTTCAGGAGTTCTATCGACCCTAATAGTAGTTGAACCCCATTCTCAGTTTCCATTTTTTTTTTTCACAGCAGCTGAAATCATTTTCAGAATATTCAAACATTTGTATCAACTATAACAACGTCTAAGGACTTTTTTGGATGTTCTTACACTCAGTAACGCTAGTTTTGCCTCAGCACACAGTTTTGCACCTCATCCCAATAAGCAATGGTAGTAGTAATGAGGTATATAACCATGACAGCTGTATGACAGGCAAGGCTTCCCTTTCACTGTACGTTAAGACCAGGTGACAGATATTGATTTGCTCCACAGGTTATAGAGTGATACACTAATACACCGCTTTTCACTCTGACAATGACTATATCCTTCTCCAAAATGCTGCAGGTATCCTAGCAAAAGGATAATTGTTCCTATATATACATGGTCTAACATCAGGTGAACTTCGGGTGAAAGGTTCCTCTACATTCTGACATCAGGTGAATTTCTCTCTAAGGGTTCCCAGGTAATATGACACAAGGTGAACGTAGTGGGGATGAACATCATACCCTCAAATGAACTTCTTCTTAGAGGTTTCCACGTATTCTAACACCAGTTGAACTTCTTACAGCCACCTGCCCCGACCACTTCTTCCAGTGCCCGACGTCCGGCGCCTGTGTCGTGGAACACTGGGTCTGCGACGGCTACCCAAACTGTCCCGACGGCGACGATGAACTGAACTGTGAGGGTAAGTTATGACCGACGAAGACTGTGAGGGTAAGTTATGACCGACGAAGACTGTGAGGGTAAGTTATGACCGACGAAGACTGTGAGGGTAAGTTATGACCGACGAAGACTGTGAGGGTAAGTTATGACCGACGAAGACTGTGAGGGTAAGTTATGACCGACGAAGACTGTGAGGGTAAGTTATGACCGACGAAGACTGTGAGGGTAAGTTATGACCGACGAAGACTGTGAGGGTAAGTTATAACCGACGAAGACTGTGAGGGTAAGTTATGACCGACGAAGACTGTGAGGGTAAGTTATGACCAAGGAAGACTGTGAGGGTAAGTTATGACCAAGGAAGACTGTGAGGGTAAGTTATAACCGACGAAGACTGTGAGGGTAAGTTATGACCAAGGAAGACTGTGAGGGTAAGTTATGACCGACGAAGACTGTGAGGGTAAGTTATGACCGACGAAGACTGTGAGGGTAAGTTATGACCGACGAAGACTGTGAGGGTAAGTTATGACCGACGAAGACTGTGAGGGTAAGTTATGACCGACGAAGACTGTGAGGGTAAGTTATGACCGACGTCGCTTTCCCATCTTCAGCTTAAATGTTTTTCTTTCATTGAACTATTTCTCAAATATACACAAATAATCTAGTTCTCTGGCCTGTGAGAGCGCTTTCTTACGCCATCAAATACTGGCTGTGAGCAGCGGATAATCATGATTTTTAACTGGACAACTTTGTAACTTGAAGGATTATTCGTTACTCCATGATACGCTGTTAGTCTGATCACGTCCTCCAGTAAGGTGGAGGACTCTGTAGGAGCGGCTGACCTGGAGTGTTCTATACATTGAAGTCGGTAGTTATAGAAATCGGTATTTATAATCCAGGCGAAGGTCATTCACGTCATAAAAGGTAAGATAACGACCTTGTTCGAGCGAGTGTCCATCTGCTGAGGAACTACGTCATAAATTGCTGAGGACGACTTGCTTGCTCTTCATAGTTCACATTGCCCTGACGAGGTTGATGATCAGTACTTCTGGTAGATATATGATCACACCTTTGGTTATAGCTCGACCTGGACACGTCAGGGTGCAGGAGCCTGATCATATATGTTCTCCTGGACCATCTCCTCCTGCTGCTCTGTGTCGGGCCACACACACAAGGGACACTGGCCAAGTCGACAGAAAAGGATGGAGCAAATCTCTGATGTTTCCTATCACGTCTGCAGGACCTACCGTGCTGTGCTCTCGCTGGGGTGAGAGAGAGAGAGAGAGAGAGAGAGAGAGAGAGAGAGAGAGAGAGAGAGAGAGAGAGAGAGAGAGAGAGAGAGAGAGAGAGAGGCTGTTGTGACATTCTATATGCTAACATATTTTTTTCGGTTCAGTATGTGTTTGTCAGCCTGCGTGTGGTACATCTTTGGATGGCAACATCCCAGCACTAGCCTAGTGTAGGGAGGGGTCGTGCCGATGGCCGACCTTTTCTGATTTTTCCCGATATATTTTTGTCTATATTGTTCTATGACCACAAGATCGTAATGGGTCTGTGGTGTATCACCTTCCATCTATATGTCCAATAAACAGAATCTATAGATGAAATATGTTTATGGTAGATGTAGATAATATCATGGAGAGATTTTTTGTATTCAGTGTCAAAAAAAATGATGAAGTAGTGGAGGTGTGGGTGACGTGAGCGAGGTGGCAGGTTGACCCCCAGCGAGGTCGTCCCTTTGTCTCTGACATATCAGAAACATCTTCATGATCAGAGGCGAGGCCAAGCTCGCAGACGAGGGAAAAGGAAAACGTTATACTCAACATATTTAGGATGAAAATCTAAAAACAAAACAGGTCCGTTACACCAGTTCTGTTAGGTGAGGCTACAGTGTGATTCATGCTGAGGGGAAGGGATGTGCAGCTTGGAGTGTGAGGATAGGAACAAGGATGAGGAGGACAGATGTGTGGTGCCGCCGGGTGGGAGATGTTACGGCTACGTTGTTGTTACACAGCTTTAATGAGACACAAAGTAAGACCAACAATTGACTTCAACTCTCCCTCTCCATAACCACGATGTTGCCTCTGTCTGTCGGTCTGTCTGTCGGTCTGTCTCTCTCTCTCTCTCTCTCTCTCTCTCTCTCTCTCTCTCTCTCTCTCTCTCTCTCTCTCTCTCTCTCTCTCTCTCTCTCTTCTGTAGGTATCATCATGGACATTGTTCTCACGATGGGTGCCTGCATGTGTCTCCCTACCCTCAGTGTTTGTTGGACACGTGACACGCGTTTAGCTACCCGCTTCTTTCCTCGAACAGCTGCGCTGCGGAAGTCTCTCCCTTCTTTTGCCTTTCCTTCTTCATATAACCTTCCTTTAAGAGTCAGGTCTATCAACACCTGCGGAACCATGATGATTTCTATTTTCTTTTCCTTTTACTCTTCTCTCTCATCCGAGATGGCCTTAACTTGGATATAGTTTGCCCATGTCATGTGGGTCGCTATATATAAGAAAAAAAATCTTGACACAAAAGATGTAAGAAGTCTTCGGATATTTTTGATTCTCATGACACAGGGAGGCTGCTATCCACAACCTGCTGCCTCTTAATAGATTTGCTAATCTTTATACTGACCCAATCTTTTTTTTCTTTATTTGTCAGTTCACTTGAGACGATAAGATTTACTACAGGAAGCATGAGTGGCTTCCCCTAATGGTTGGGTCTTACCTCATTTTGTACCTCATCCTCGTCAGATGGTTGTGTTCCTCAAATGCCTTGTTACTAAGATCAGAAAAAGCTGACGCCAGTGCAATTCTCTCTTTCACGTACCAGGTACCCCACCGTCCGAGTGCAAGCCTAACGAGTTCATGTGCTATGAAGGTCTCTGTGTCGACGAAACCTTCCGTTGTGACAGCGTCTACGATTGCTACATGGGTGAAGACGAACTGCAGTGCAGTGAGTATAACTCAGCCCTGGTTTGCTGTGTGGACAAAATCTTCCCTGGTGTTACAACTGGAGTTCTTTGTTAACACTACATCTAGTTCCTTTCAAATTTCGACTATATATGACTATTTCAGTAAATTTTTGTTTCGGTGAATTGTAGCGATTCAGTTCGCGACATTTATGTTTTGAAGTATTCTAGAACTTGCTCACACTTCGAAGTATTAATACTTTCACCGATTTCTTCAAAATTCTAATCATTATCAACAGCGAAAATTACAAAACTTTCGTCGTACATCAGAAAACTGAGCATGATTAGGTACAATTATCATGCTCTGAGCATGATTAGGTATAATTATCATGCACTAAGCATGATTAGGTATAATTATCATGCTCTGAGCATGATTAGGTATAATTATCATGCTCTAAACATGATTAGGTATGATTATCCTTAGTTTTCGCCCTATACTAACTGTTAAAACGTTCATTGACAGTTTGACTGTTGCAGGTGAGTGCAAGGAAGGCTTCCTCTGTGGTGATGGCTTGTGCATCCCGGAGCTGTACCTGTGTGACGAGTATGAGGACTGCAAACACGGCGATGACGAGGCCGAAATATGTGGTGAGTTACTGACGTGTTGACATCCTACTTGCCTCCCTCACCCAGTTAGGCTCTCACCTGCAGGTCGGTGTGACGGCAGCGACATGCAACCAGTCAGTCAGTGGTGAGAAAAGGGTCTATAATAATGCAACCAGTCAGGAGCAACTAGAAAGTGGAAGAAAGATCCAGGGTTCGTAAGATACAATCAGTCTGAGACTCGTACAGAGACAAGTACACACCATGCAGCCAATTAGTGACTAAGATGATGTTGCTGCTCTGGACTCAGGGGATGCAGCCAATCATGGGAGAGACGACTTGAAGCAGATTAAGTGTTGGTTGGGCCGTAGCCAAACACATAAACAAATGCAATAGATAAAAGCTGGAGTTAATCACAGAGCAGCAGGCTGCAGCTATGCACTATGGTAGCCACCTTCAAGAGGTCATTGTTTAGCAAGACGTACTCAACCAGTGAAGAAGATACTGTCAGTCAGACATCATCTGCTGGTAAAAGATTTCTATTTTCTCAAGCAGGAACAAAGATATTCTTACATGGAATATTTGAAAGGTGAAAAACACTGTAAAGAAAATCTGTTCCAACACTTAAAACATTGGAATAACGCGAACCGTAAAGACTAGAAGTTAAAACAGTAATGTACTGACTGTCTTTTCAGTGAGTGCACCACTCGGCTCTTCTTGTGCAACTGTGTCATCCAGCCACAACCTTGTACTTTAAGAATTAGTTCTCGTTTAGAACAACACTGCCTGGTTGTGTGACGTAATCATTTGGGCTTTCAGGTCCTCAGCAAAAGCCAGTGTGTTTTGTACATAAGTAAAAGTAGACAGATTAGTGCAATAGATAAAGAGATTAATAAGAGTAAATGGTGAATGCTACGCTCGCTCCTGGGGTGGTGTGAGATGTGCACGCTTCCCTCACAGACTCTAAATCAATTGTATTTATCATATCAACAACAACAACAACAACAACCCCACTCTGACCTCAGGACTTGGCCCGCTCTCCATAAGCCAATTAATTTAAGCTCCTCAGCTGCTTGTAGGACTGGCTTTGGATAACGGCAAGAGGAAAGAGTAAAGAAGAAGGAGATGATTACAAGATATTCGCCATAAGAGGAACGAAGGAAGTATCACGAAAGTTATGTCCAGTATGACTGGTGTTCATACGAAGATCGTCCAGCTCCTCGGGGCTGACAGCTCATGGAAATATTACCTGCAGAACAGAGAAAGAGAAACAATGTCATAATAGCGAGACAAAGGATGGTTGTGGAGAGGTGAGAACAGCAGAGTTCATATAAGCGAAAGCATTTAATTCCTCTGTAACTAAAACAGAGGTGGAAGAACAATATATGCAGGTTAATGAAAACATAAAGAAATATTGTAAAGATTCGTAATATGAGAGAAAAAGATAATAGTGAAATAATCTTCGAAGTTACAGAGTGATAACGATGGGGATGATAGCAGTGATAACGATGGGGATGATAGCAGTGATAATGATGGGGATGATAGCAGTGATAACGATGAGAATGATAGCAGTGATAACGATGAGGATGATAGCAGTGATAACGATGAGGATGATAGCAGTGATAACGATGAGGATGATAGCAGTGATAACGATGAGAATGAGAGCAGTGATAACGATGAGGATGATAGCAGTGATAACGATGAGGATGATAGCAGTGATAACGATGAGAATGATAGCAGTGATAACGATGAGGATGATAGCAGTGATAACGATGAGAATGATAGCAGTGATAACGATGAGGATGATAGCAGTGATAACGATGAGAATGATAGCAGTGATAACGATGAGGATGATAGCAGTGATAACGATGAGGATGATAGCAGTGATAACGATGAGGATGATAGCAGTGATAACGATGAGAATGATAGCAGTGATAACGATGAGGATGATAGCAGTGATAACGATGAGAATGATAGCAGTGATAACGATGAGGATGATAGCAGTGATAACGATGAGAATGATAGCAGTGATAACGATGAGGATGATAGCAGTGATAACGATGAGGATGATAGCAGTGATAACGATGAGAATGATAGCAGTGATAACGATGAGGATGATAGCAGTGATAACGATGAGAATGATAGCAGTGATAACGATGAGATGATAGCAGTGATAACGATGAGGATGATAGCAGTGATAACGATGAGAATGATAGCAGTGATAACGATGAGGATGATAGCAGTGATAACGATGAGGATGATAGCAGTGATAACGATGAGGATGATAGCAGTGATAACGATGAGAATGATAGCAGTGATAACGATGGGGATGATAGCAGTGATAACGATGAGGATGATAGCAGTGATAACGATGAGAATGATAGCAGTGATAACGATGGGATGATAGCAGTGATAACGATGAGGATGATAGCAGTGATAACGATGAGAATGATAGCAGTGATAACGATGAGAATGATAGCAGTGATAACGATGAGAATGATAGCAGTGATAACGATGAGAATGATAGCAGTGATAACGATGAGAATGATAGCAGTGATAACGATGAGAATGATAGCAGTGATAACGATGGGGATGATAGCAGTGATAACGATGAGGATGATAGCAGTGATAACGATGAGAATGATAGCAGTGATAACGATGAGAATGATAGCAGTGATAACGATGAGAATGATAGCAGTGATAACGATGAGAATGATAGCAGTGATAACGATGGGGATGATAGCAGTGATAACGATGAGAATGATAGCAGTGATAACGATGAGAATGATAGCAGTGATAACGATGGGGATGATAGCAGTGATAACGATGAGAATGATAGCAGTGATAACGATGAGAATGATAGCAGTGATAACGATGAGAATGATAGCAGTGATAACGATGAGAATGATAGCAGTGATAACGGATAAAGAAGCTAAGTTCTCTCCTTCCTGAAGGTTTTCAGGAACTGACTGAAGTTTCCAGTGAATTCTCCTCTGTCTGTCACCAAGAAACTGTGGTCATCATTATCATCTCTTGTCTCCCACATCATCATCCATCAAGAACACCGTCGTATCCCTCCTTCAACACCGTCGTATCCCTCCTTCAACACCGTCGTATCCCTCCTTCAACACCGTCGTATCCCTCCTTCAACACCGTCGTATCCCTCCTTCAACACCGTCGTATCCCTCCTTCAACACCGTCGTATCCCTCCTTCAACACCGTCGTATCCCTCCTTCAACACCGTCGCTATCCCTCCTTCAACACCGTCGCATCCCTCCTTCAACACCGTCGTATCCCTCCTTCAACACCGTCGTATCCATCCTTCAACACCGTCGTATCCCTCCTTCAAACACCGTCGTATCCATCCTTCAACACCGTCGTATCCCTTCTTCAACACCGTCGTATCCCTCCTTCAACACCGTCGTATCCCTCCTTCAACACCGTCGTATCCCTCCTTCAACACCGTCGTATCCCTCCTTCAACACCGTCGTATCCCTCCTTCAACACCGTCGTATCCCTCCTTCAACACCGTCGTATCCCTCCTTCAACACCGTCGTATCCCTCCTTCAACACCGTCGTATCCCTCCTTCAACACCGTCGTATCCCTCCTTCAACACCGTCGTATCCCTCCTTCAACACCGTCGTATCCCTCCTTCAACACCGTCGTATCCCTCCTTCAACACCGTCGTATCCCTCCTTCAACACCGTCGTATCCCTCTTCAACACCGTCGTATCCCTCCTTCAACACCGTCGTATCCCTCCTTCAACACCGTCGTATCCCTCCTTCAACACCGTCGTATCCCTCCTTCAACACCGTCGTATCCCTCCTTCAACACCGTCGTATCCCTCCTTCAACACCGTCGTATCCCTCCTTCAACACCGTCGTATCCCTCCTTCAACACCGTCGTATCCCTCCTTCAACACCGTCGTATCCCTTCTTCAACACCGTCGTATCCCTCCTTCAACACCGTCGTATCCCTCCTTCAACACCGTCGTATCCCTCCTTCAACACCGTCGTATCCCTCCTTCAATACCGTCGTATCCCTCCTTCAACACCGTCGTATCCCTCCTTCAACACCGTCGTATCCCTCCTTCAAACACCGTCGTATCCCTCCTTCAACACCGTCGTATCCCTCCTTCAACACCGTCGTATCCCTCCTTCAACACCGTCGTATCCCTCCTTCAACACCGTCGTATCCCTCCTTCAACACCGTCGTATCCCTCCTTCAAACACCGTCGTATCCCTCCTTCAACACCGTCGTATCCCTCCTTCAACACCGTCGTATCCCTCCTTCAACACCGTCGTATCCCTCCTTCAACACCGTCGTATCCCTCCTTCAAACACCGTCGTATCCCTCCTTCAACACCGTCGTATCCCTCCTTCAACACCGTCGTATCCCTCCTTCAACACCGTCGTATCCCTCCTTCAACACCGTCGTATCCCTCCTTCAACACCGTCGTATCCCTCCTTCAACACCGTCGTATCCCTCCTTCAACACCGTCGTATCCCTCCTTCAACACCGTCGTATCCCTCCTTCAACACCGTCGTATCCCTCCTTCAGCACAACCTCTCTCTCTCTCTCTCTCTCTCTCTCTCTCTCTCTCTCTCTCTCTCTCTCTCTCTCTCTCTCTCCACTAGATCTTTTACGTGCTCGTATCTCCAGTACTTCCCTGTTCCAACTAGGACACCAGCCCCTTTCCCATCCCTGGAAGATGCCTCTAACAACCACCTCACGTGTAGAGTCTTACAGTTGTGTGTGTTTCCCCTGCAGGATGCCCGCCCGGCGACTTTGTCTGCTCCAACGGCCACTGCATCCCAGCGGAGTGGCAGTGCGATGGCTACTTCGACTGTCACGGCGGCAGCGACGAAGCCAATTGTGGTCAGTATGAGAGCACAGGAGGAGGTGGTGGAGGGAGGTGAACCATGAGTCTGTCCTCTGAACTATATCCAGTGTCACTCTCTGGGGTTATGTCAGGGAGAGTGTCACTCTCTGGGGTTATGTCAGGGAGAGTGCCACTCTCTGGGGTTATGTCAGGGAGAGTGTCACTCTCTGGGGTTATGTCAGGGAGAGCGTCACTCTCTGGGGTTATGTTAGGAGAGTGTCACTCTCTAGGGTTATGTCAGGAGGGTGTCACTCTCTGGGGTTATGTCAGGAGGGTGTCACTCTCTGGGGTTATGTCAGGAGGGTGTCACTCTCTGGGGTTATGTCAGGGGTTATAACCTTGTGAACATGAGTCTGTGTTCTGGGGTCTGTCCACTGAACAACATCTGGCATCAGTGTATATGGGGGTAGTGTCAGGAGTTATGATGTTGTGAATCATGAGTCTGGACTCTCTGGGGTTGGTGTCAGGGGTTGTAACGTCTGAACCACGAGTATTTCCCGGATTGGTATAACGCGGATCACAATAGTTTGCCTGACAACTAACATCTTATTAGATTGTTTGCACTGTCGGCAAAAATAAGTTGGCCTTAACGTGTCTCAATATTGAACGTCTAGTTTGTCGCGTTGTGAGTCGCATCTCATTTGTTTATCTGGGTCATGAATTAGGGCAATCCGCAAAGCCACATCATTGCTGGTTTGGGCTGACGACGACCTGGTATCCTGTAGATATAACTATACTGAGAAGAAATAAATGTACCTCCAACCTACTGCAACCGATGCGTTACTAATCACCCACGTCTCTTTAGAATGCAAGTATACACACTCGTCCTTATTACGACTGGGAATAAGTGTCACAATTAAAACTGATTTTCTTCTTGTTCCTCTGTTTCGTTAATGCCACTTTGTTCTACAGGTCAGAAGTTCGCGCCGGTCGTGGGCAAGAAGGCCTCCCCCGTGGCCCACGGACGCAAGTCCCGCGCGCAGGTCCACCTGCTGCGCAAGTTGGAGAAGCTCCGCAGGAACTAACTCCCCCATCACCACCACCTTGTCTGCAGCTACCTGACCACAGCCTGTACCACACTAACTAGTCTTCATACCACCTAGTACCACCCTACAGGCGCCAAACACTTGTGTCATACCTACAAGTAAAAACGCCCACGTATGTGACATCCATCATCTGTGTGTGTACAGAGACACCATGTGTGCAGTAGGACGAATACTAACACCCGCTCTGAACCACCGCAGTTCTGATAACACCAGTGTAAGACCAGGTCAACAACACTGTAGACACTAACTCATGAGACGCCCAAGGTTCTAAGCCCAAGAACAAGTATCAACACCAACCATCTAATACCTACATGGACTGACAGCATGTGTGTGATGTCTACAAGCTCTGATGCCAACTGTATCACACCTCCAGGCGTACTTATTTCTTGACGACCAACATCTGTGAAGGACGTCTGGACGTACATGTTCGTAGACAGAAACTTTAGCTCCAATCAACCCGAGGGCCTGACACCCCACCCGTGTCACATGTAGAGGGACCAAAACTGCCAGTTAAACTCTCACACGAACTCACATCACCTCTGTGACACATATGAACATGGGGTAACACCATCTGCTTAATACTCATTAGAACTAGCACCATCTTGCTAACACTGAGTGTCGTGCCGCCCGTATAACACCCACAGAGACTAACATTGTCTGGGTAACACACATACAGGGAGTATGAACATCTGTGTAACACTGGGAATAAACATTATCTGTGTAACACTGGGAATAAACATTATCTGTGTAACACGAACAGAGAGTAACATCATCTGTGTAATACGAACAGAGAGTAACATCGTCTGTGTAACACGAAGAGAGAGTAACATCATTTGTGTAACACGAACAGAGAGTAACATCATTTGTGTAACACCCACAGGGACGAATAGCTCCAGCTTAACATCGTATAAGAAGGGTTAAGAGTACCTCCACCTGTAACATTATGATGTACCAACATCACATCACTTGCACACCTTCCACCAGCTCACACACACACACACACACACACACACACACACACACTACCTGCCCCTCACCCACACGGAGGAGCTGCACCTCAGGAACACGTATTGTTATTACTACCACCTGGACGACATCCACAGTCTCGTGCGACGACAGGCTGTGAAGACAAAGAAGTCGTGGTGTAGCGGTTGGATACACAATATAATCATATCATACATGAGCCACACACTATCTAATCAGGGAGCGAGTCGCAGGTTATTTGCTATGACTGTAAGTGGCGACGTAATTGGTCAGGCATCTAGTCCATATAAAGGACCAAGTTCGTTATGTACAGAAGGTAACATGAGATGATATTCTTTTATCATAAGGATAAAACTTGAGTGCTTTATACCTGTGACTCCGTGCCATGGCTTGTAAAGGAACCTGAGTAAATAAAGACAAGAAAATTTCCGTGGTTATGTTATTCCTTCTTTCCTGCCATTTTGTATAATCATGTTCTTAGTGGCCGTCTGCCTCCGCTTGTCTCCCCGGAGTCAGCCTTGATGATATAGTGTCCAGCTGAGTCTCCGAGAGTTGGCTTTCTTGTTCAAAACTTCCTGTGTCCAGGAGCAACGAAATGTTCCTCCAAGATTTTATAAACAAGGTATCTGGGTGTGTGTGTGTGTGTGTGTGTGTGTGTGTGTGTGTGTGTAAATACGTATTTGTACTGTACTGGGTTACACTCATGGGACATCTCTTGAACATTCTCTACTATCATACAACTGTTCAAACTTCTGTATACGCAATCTACAACTGCTATTTCCTTATTCAAATTACTTCATTGGTCTATCACTCGTTTTCTATAAAAATATTTATATCTTTTAATAAGTTCCTTGCTTAACTTCATGTTATGTCGTCTTGTTGTTCTCTACTTCCTTCATCTGACGAACCGCTCATTGTTCACTTGATCAATCTGGTTTAAAACTTGTAGGTGGGCAAATCCAAAGCTTCTGGTGTTTCCCTGTAATTTAGCCTTCTTAATCGTGATAATATCTCATCTACATCTTCTCTATCAGATCTTCTTGCTTCTTGAAATGCGGTGTGTAAAGTTAAGCAAATTCCAATTTTTGCCCATTTCCTTATCCATATACGTGGATACTATGCTAATATTGGCCAGAAGACGGTTTGTCTCTTCTACTCTTTAATAAATACGGGACGCTGGCCACAGGGCTGGGGACAATGTGAATCTCCAGGTCCCTCTCATGTACAGATTCCTGTGGCTTGTTTTCCTCTAGATGATATTCATCAGAGGTAGTCTTTCACTGTGTCCCAACCTCATTTCTTTGCACGTACTCTCTCGAGTTGCTTTTCATCAAACATGTATGAGACTAACTTTGAAGTTTGTCCCCTTGCAAGTCTATGCGACCATCCTCGCTTGTTACTGCCCTCATTACTACTGCATCCTCCTCACACACGTTCAAGTTGGATTCCAGTCCTTTTGATAAGTCACATCAAGAAGGGCAGGGGTGTCAGGACCGAGCCTTGCGGCACGTCACTGGTGACCCTCAGCCCACGCGGAGAAGGCTTCCCTGACGCGCGTCCTTGTGCTCCTCCACTATGATAATCTTCAATGTCTGGATGTAGTCTATCCCTGATTCATGCCTGAAGATGATACAACTTCTTTACCATTCTCCTACGAAGCACACAGTGTCAGATGCTATGTGGCAATCCAGATACAGATGATCCACCCAGCCTTCTCTTTTGTCAACAGTCAAAGCTCACTCTCCTCGCAGAACTCCAGGAGGTTCGTGACAAATGACACTCCTTGCCTGAAACCATGTCGTCTCTTACTAAGGTAGTTTCCCATCTTCAGAAAGTGATTTATTTGCTTCCTCGTTATCTTTTCTAGTACCTTACAATCCTCATTGTGTGTGTGTGTGTGTGTGTGTGTGTGTTGTATGTGTGTGTGTGTATGTGTGTGCCATGTCTCTAACTGAGGTACATTTCTTTGCCACATCTTTTCAACATATTGTGTATGTGCTTTGGTTCTTTCCTCCAGCTGAACAGCTGCCGATATTGCTCTTGCACATCCCCCTGCCTAATGTCAGTAATAGATTCTGAATGTGTTTCAGACCTTTCCTCTTAATGTATAACCTCCTGTACACTTCAAAAGACCCATCGAACTTCATTTGATATCCACGTAACGGAATATTTCTTCATACTCGTAAACTCTATTTCTTAGACCTGTGAGGTGCTACCTCGTCTCACTCGATCACTGAAATGCTTCCCCAGCTGTGTTATCCTCTGGTCTTACCCCTTAACAAGTTCTCATCACATCCTCACTATTTGTTCTCTGGCTTTTTTTTCATCTTTGCAGATCTGGTAATGACTGGAATTGAGTCCGTACCAGACTTTCTGGCTCAGGCTGTGCTGGAGGTCATATAGAGTAATACTGTCAACAGTGATGAAGCTCAGTAAGACCAAACTGCCTTAAACATGAGGACAGTTTACATCTCTGAGTGACGCTCAGCGTTGCTCCTTTGGTGACACCAAGACTTTAATGCACTTCGACAAGTCAGAGTTGCGCTCTTATTCGGTAACTTAGCTACACTTGTTGACTTGAGTGAGGTTATCCATTTACTCCCATAAAAATTGCGTCTCCTTGAAAAAGGATAAAGAAAAGGAAAAAGAAAAGATTTGAAAACCAGGAAGTTTCCACTTCCAAACGCTATACAACTCCCAGAATGTGGCACGTCCAGACTGTATACCTAATGTGTATATCACTCAAGGGCCTCTACACTGTCTACTGCACGCCATTACTTATACATAATAGGCTTCATGAGCCGCAGAACCTTCAGAATATTGAAGAAACCAGAGATCCCATCATGGGGATCTCTGGTGAGAGGTGACTGGATGTATATGTGTGTAGGTAGATATCTGGGTTAACGTTAATCGGCTCTGCCTTCTTGTGGACGCACCTGTTCAGCGAGGGTGTATCGTCAGCAGTGGACGACAAAGCATACAATCTGTACTTTACCCGCGTGAGTGAGGTGAGGTTGCAGAAGTCCAGTAGAGAGGGTCTTCATGCTGTGCAATTGAAATTTGGTTATGCAAATATTCTGAAAGACTAATGGTTACGAAAAATGAGCAAAGGAGAGGATGTGAGACACAGACTGTCATAGGGAGGAGGGAAGACACAGTAAGTGAAGGGGTCAATGTTCAAGTTGTAATCTGGGGGGAGGAAGAATGTGTGGAAATGTTCAGGGATGGTTTTGCGAGGAGGAGAACCACACTGGCCACGCTCGTGACACTGAGATCAGGGATTAATTCCGATGTGATTTTCAGCCGTCTCTCACCCAGCCTCACCAGATTACCTGAGCTAGTTACTGACGGATGGAGGTTGTGTATGTATATCACAACAAAGATATATATGATATTGTGATCTGAAATTAAAACTCCTTTTTGTAAAGCAATAGATATTACTTGACATTATATGAACTGTAGTGACGAAAATCAATAGATATGATTTGTATCGGTAATGTATATCTACTCGGGTCCCGGCTAGACGTGTATGTGTTACTCTTGCTTGATCTTGGCTCTGAGTGCTGACTGATATCCTCTGGAACACTAAATCTCTTTCATCATGTTATCTGAATCTACAAATTGGGAGACGGTGGCTGCATCAGGGATTGAACAGGCAAAAGTATGAATAATAAATGACATGAAAAATCTCTTCATCCTTATACTCTTGTTCTGTGTCACTTTCAGGCTGTCACATATCGACTCTTCAACTCACGTAATCTCAGTTGACACATGAACTTTTATGATGAGCAGACAAACTGTAGTTCGTGACACGTGAAAGTCAACAGAGTTCTGAGTGGTGAGGTTTGGTACCCGACCAGAGGAAGATGGTTAAGGTGACCCTTGAAGAAGATACGTAAACGCTTGGGAAAAAAATGTCTTGTTCCTCTTGAAGACTGAGCGTCGGTCTATAGCTGGAACTATTAAAAGACTTGTGGGAAATTTTAAGAGGTTCAGTACAGCTTGAAGGATAACAGCTGGTTAAAGCTTGAAGAATAACAACCGGTTAAAGCTTGAGAGATAACAACTGATTAAAGCTTGAGGGATAACACCTGGTTAAAGCTTGAGGGTAAAGGATGATCAGAGTTTACAAGAAGACGGTTATATTTCGGTCCGAAATAAAGAGATCAAAAATATTCTACAAGAATATGAAGAACATCAATCCAAAGAGGGCCAGTGTAGGCCCTGGGAAGAACACTGGGTTAACGTCAGCCTTCTGAGGGTAAGGTTAAACTTGGAGCAGCAGAGCCACTCCCGCCAAGATCCACTTCGCCGGTTTTTCCTTCGTCTTAAGACTGAAGGTCCAGACGTAGGTGGGACCCCGCTGACGTGTTTTGTACAATGGACACTTATACAGGTTTCTGTTCTCTGCCTTATCTTGCGTGATGGCCTGCGGGAGGAAAGGGTAAACATTATTTATCTATACGATTGTACAGCTGGCTCTCTTACATCCATGCAAGCAAATCAAACGTTCCGGCAAACATAATCAATTTCACAAATATATCCGCAAACATTGCAATGTACATACGCAAGCATAATCAAGCAGACACACAGCTGCCTTCAGTTGCATGGATGAGGATGTTCAACTATAACCATTATATCAAACCCAAACTGAACTAGCATCACTACCACTCTATGTCACCCGACTTGAGGTAACATTAATCAAACCTACGACGGTAAACCAAATCTGTGCCTGATGTGAGGAAGCTTAATGATCCATTATCACTAAAGTCTCCAGCCGTGGACGACGAGTGTCATGGAGAGGAATGGAGTTAAAATGATTGAATAATTTGCCATTGTTTGAGGAGGTGGAAAAGTTTTTTTTTTTTTTCTTTGAAAAGGAAGTCGTATTTATCTATAACGAGGAAAAGCAGGGTCAGGAAAAGGGTGTGAAGACATGACACGAAAATCAGCTTGGGTCATTCGTTTAGTTTTTATGGAGAGAGAATGTTAGACTAGCAATGTCCTCATACGGAGGCTGTAACACCCCACCCTCTGGCCGACATTCTAACACTCACGACAGTAGTACTTCCCTGTGAGTACAATGTCTCCAGACTAAAACCTCTATCGTCACCTTGTGTATTTACTGTTCCGTTCTGGAAACTTCAGAAAGAAAATGCTTCTAAAGCTTGTGGAACATATAAGCTGTTCTAAAGAGCTGAAGTCACAGAATTTGAGCTTTTCGCTCATCTGCTCATTCTCACTTTGATAAAGATGACGGGCATCTGAGGGTGGAGCTCCTTCATTCTGGAGTCTATGAGGATGGAGTTGTCTGTGTCCCACGAGGCTCCTTCCAGAAACAGTCCGTGGACGTAGGCTCCCTCCCGCGGGGCCGACCTGCAGGAGAGAGATGAGAGCCAGGAAAACACAAGTGAGGGAGTGATGACGGACGCTCGCTAAACCAGGGGCAGTTGGTGACGACGGAGTGTGAGGAGAATAAGCGAATTCCTACTGACCAGGACCGGGGTATGGGAAGTTGTTATGATGTGGGTTGAGGCAAAACCTGCCTGGATCAGTGGCGAGGAATTATGGTTGGAATATACGGAATGTTGATATAAGATGATGTTAGGAATGTGTACACTCACGATCAGGACCGATACATAGAAAGTCTAGGTCGGTGATGAATGATACGGGGAAATGTATGGGATGATAGCAGGATGTAACATATACCTGGGATGGTGTTAGGGGATTACAGACGATGATTTCGAACTATCATGTAGACAAGTTATCAGATTATTGAGAAGAAAGGTGCAAGGAATGTAGTGAATAATATAGTAAGGATAATACGTGGAGTACATGGGACAGTATGTTATAGCATAGGATATACACAAGTTCATAAGTAAATATGGTAGACTTTGTGGCCTATGGTCGAAGATGACTGAGAGAAGGAAAATCAATGGTTAATAATGGGGAAAGTTTATACCATCTTGTGAAATGTTGGTAGAAACCAGGTAAGATATGCGATGAATTTCCAAAGCCATAAGGATATCGCAGCATGAGAGAGCAGTGGGCCAGAGACGAACTCACTGAACAAACAGTAAATGGAAAAAAAAAAAAATACAAGAAGTTACTTACCTGTGCGGCAGAAATGTGAGGTTAAGAAACTGCGACCAAAGTCTGTCCTTTCCATGAAACCACACACACACACACACACACACACACACACACACACATACACACACACAAGAACCTCCGTGGTGTAGCGGTCAGCGTTACTAACCATGAGTCAGCAGGAGTCCATCAGGGGTGACGCCAACATGACTTCGAATCCTGGGCACGGCGGTCAGGGACCGATCCCAGCCTACGTGTTCATCCTGCCTGCCTCCACCAGGTGATGATCACACATAACACAACCTGTCCCTCTCAACAACACCACATCCAATAGTCTCTCTCTCTCTCTCTCTCTCTCTCTCTCTCTCTCTCTACCAAATAACATGTAATGCAACAATGCTCTCTTACCTTCTTTCCCATTCACCCACTTATGTATGTCCCACTTTTTAAACTAAGTATTCCTATCCGCCAGTCCTTTGCTTCTTCAGCTCACAATGCCACAAGTTGTTCACCATTACATTCCACCTAGATGAATACCCCATGCACCTCAGTTACACCTACAACTGCTACATTATTCATTCTTACATTCAAATCACCCAACACTAATACCCGATCTCTTGCATAGAAACTGTTGACACACTCACTCAACTGCTCCCAAAACACTTGCTTCTCATCATCTCTCGCAATCTACTTTCGTTTTTACCTACATAAATCTGGAGCTGAATTTCTTACACTTTTTCACAAACTCCCACAACTCCTGCTTCACCAGTAGTGTTACCCGTTCCTTAGCTCTTGTCCAAACTCCAACCCCTGACTTTACTCCCAAGATGTTTCCAAACCACTCTTCACCTTTACCTTTGAGCTTCGTTTCACTCAGAGCCAAACGTCCAGGTTTCTTTCCTCAAACTTACTACCTATCTCTCTTTCCTTCTCAGCATGGTTACTCCCATATTCAATCAGACACATCAGCCTGGGCGCTCGAGGAGAATGAGTTTTCTCCTTTTTCATCTTTTAGAAATTGAATTACAAGAAGAGAGAGAGAGAGAGAGAGAGAGAGAGAGAGAGAGAGAGAGAGAGAGAGAGAGAGAGAGAGAGAGAGAGAGAGAGAGAGAGAGAGAGAGAGAGAGAGAGAGGGGGGGGGGAGGGGGGGGGAAACAAGCCCATAGCTTCCGCCATTCTAAGTTGCTTCTACGTAACATAGGGAGAACGGAAATAGAATTGTTTCTCTTCTTCCGCAAAGCTTTCACTACCTCCTCTCTGTTTACCAACCCATTCTCCCTGACCCGCTCACTTCACACACCACCTCGACCAACACACCCTATATCTGCCACTCTATAATCATACATATTCAACAAACCTTCAAAATACTCACTCTATCTCCTTCTCACTTCACCACTTCTTGTTATTACCTCCCCATTTGCCCCCTTCACCAATGTTCCCATTTGTTCTCTTGTCTTACACACTTTATTTATTCCTTCAAAAACATCTTTTTATTCTCCCTAAAATCTAACGATACTCTCTCACCCCAACTCTCATTTGCCCTCTTTTTCAACTCTTGCACCTTCCTCTTGACCTCTTGCCTCTTTCTTTTATACATCTCCCTGTCATTCGCACTATTTCCCTGCAAAAATCGTCCAAATGCCTCTCTCTTCTCTTTCACTAATAATCTTACTTCTTCATCCCACCACTCACTACCCTTTGTAATCTGCCCACCTCCCACGCTTCTCATGCCAAAGGTATCTTTTCTGCAAGCCATCACTGCTTCCCTAAATACATCCCATTCCTCCCCCACTTCCCTTACATCATTTGCTCTCACCTTTTTTCCATTCTGAACTCGATCTTTCCTGGCACTTCCTCACACAAGACTCCTCTTCCAAGCTCACTTACTCTCACCACTCTCTTCACTCCAACATTCTCTCTTCTTTTCTGAAAACCTCTACATATCTTCACCGTCTCCTTCACAAGATAATGATCAGACATCCCTTCATTTGCCCCTCTCAGCACATCAACATCCAAAAGTCTCTCTTTCACGCGCCTAGCGATTAGCACTTAAAGTGTGTGAAAGAAGAAAGCTGATAGTAAATGTGAATAAGAGCAAGATTTTTAGGTACAGTAGGGTTAAGGGACAAGTAAATTGGGGGGTGAATTTGAATGAAGAAAAACTGGAGGAAGTGAAATGATTTATTTATCTGGGGGTGGATTTGGCAGCGGATAGAACCATAAAAACGGAAGTGAATGACAGAGTGGGGGAGGGGGCGAAGGTTCCGGAGGCGCTGAAGAATGTGAGAAAGGCGAGAACATAATCTTGGAGAGCAAAAATAGGTATGTTTGAAGGAATAGCGTGAGCTATAGATAGGGTTGTGCGGAGGAGGGTGGATGTGCTGGAAATGAGATGTTTAAGGATAATATGTGGTGTGAGGTGGTTTGATCGAGTAAGTAATGAAAGGGTAAGAGAGATGTGTGGTAATAAAAAGAGTGTGGTTGAGAGAGCAGAAGAGGGTGTATTGAAATGGTTTGGACACATGGAGAGAATGAGTGAGGAAAGATTGACAAAGACGTTCTATGTGTCAGAGGTGGAGGGACCGAGGAGAAGTGAGAGACCAAATTGGAGGTGGAAGGATCGAGTGAAAAAGATTTTGAGTGATCGGGGCCTCAACATACAGGAGGGTGAAAGGCGTGCAAGGAATAGAGTGAATTGGAACGATGTGGTATACCGGGGTTGACGTGCTGTCAGTGGATTGAACCAGGGCATGTGAAGTGTCTGGGGCAAACCATGGAAAGTTTTGTGGCGCCTAGATGTGGAAAGGGAGCTGTGGTTTCTGTGCATTATACATGACAGATAGAGACTGAGTGTGAGCAAATGTAGCCTTGTTGTCTTTTTCTAGTGCTACCACGTCGACCCCGGTATACCACATCGTTCTAATTCACTCTACTCCTGCACGCCTTTCACCCTCGATCACTCAGAATCTTTTTCACTCCATCTTTCCACCTCTATTTTGATCTCCCACTTCTCTTCGTTCCCTCCACCTCTGACACATATATCCTCTTTGTCAATCTTTCCTGACTCATTCTCTCCATGTGACCAAAATATTTCATAACATCCTCTTCTACTCTCTCAATCACACTCTTTTTATTGCCACACATCTCTCTCACCCTTTCATTACTTACTCGATCAAACCACCTCACACCACAAATTGTCCTCAAACATCTCATGTCCAGCACATCAACCCTCCTCCGCACAACTCTATCTATAGCCCACGCCTCGCAACCATATAACATTGTTGGAAACACTGTTCCTTCAAACATACGCATTTTTACTTTCCAAGATAACGTTCTCGACTTCCATACATTTTTCAACGCTCCCACAACTTTCGCCCCCTCCCCCACCCTATTATTCACATCCGCTTTCATGGTTCCATCCGCTGTCAAATCCACTCCCAGATATCTAAAACACTTCACCTCCTCCAGTTTTTCTCCATTCAAACTTACCTCCCAGTTGACTTGTCCCTCAACCCTACTGTACCCAATAACCTTGCTCTTACTCACATCTACTCTCAGCTTTCTTCTTTCACACACTTTATGAAACTCAGCCACCAGCTTCTGCAGTTTCTCACACGAACCAGCCACCAGCGATGTATCATCAGCGAACAACAACTGACTCACTTCCTAAGCTCTCTCATCCACAACAGCCTACATACTTGCTCCTCTTTCCAAAACTCTTGCATTCACCTCCCTAACAACCCCATCCATAAACAAATTAAACAACCATGGAGACATCACACATCCCATGCCGCAAACCTACATTCACTGAGAACCAATCACTTTCCGCTCTTCCTACTCGTACACATGCCTTACATCCTCGATAAAAACTTTTCACTGCTTCTAACAACTTGCCTCCCACACCATATATTCTTAATACCTTCCACAGAGCATCTCTATCAACTCTATCATGCCTTCTCTAGATCCATAAATGCTACATACAAATCCACTTGCTTTTCTAAGTATTTCTAACATACATTCTTCAAAGCAAACACCTAATTCACACATCCTCTACAACTTCTGAAACCACACTGCTCTTCCCCAGTCTGATGCTCTGTACATGCCTTCACCCTCTCAGTCAATACACTCCATATAATTTCCCAGGAATACTCAACAAACTTATACCTCTGGAATTTGAGCACTCACTTTTATCCCCTTTGCCTTTGTACAATGGCACTATGCAAGCATTTCGCCAATCCTCAGGCACCTCACCATGAGTCATACATACATTAAATAACCTTACCAACCAAGAAACAATACAGTCACTCCGTTTTTTAATAAATTCCACTGCAATACCAATCAAACCTGCTGCCTTGTCGGCTTTCATTTTCCGCAAAGCTTTTACTACCTCTTCTTTATTTACCAAATCATGCTCCATAACCCTCTCACTTTGCACACCACCTCAACCAAAACACCCTATATCTGCCACTCTATCATCAAACACATTCAACAAAGCTTCAAAATACTCACTCCATCTCCTCACATCACTACTTGTTATCATCTCCCCATTTGCCCCCTTTACTGATGTTCCCATTTCTTCCCTTACCTTACGCACTTTATTTACCTCCTTCCAAAACATCTTTTTATTTTCCCTAAAATTTAAAGATACTCTCTCACCCCAACTCTCATTTGCGCTCTTTTTCACCTATTGTACCCTTCTCTTGACCTCCTGCCTCCTTCTTTTATACATCTCCAAGTCATTTGCATTATTTCCCTGCAAAAGTCGTCCAAATGACTCTCTCTTCTCTCTCACTAACAATCTTACTTCTTCATCCCACCACTCACTACCCTTTGTAATCTGCCCACCTTCCACGCTTCTCATGCCACAAACATCTTTTGCGCAAGCCATCACTGCCTCCCTAAATACATCCCATTCCTCCCTACTCCCCTAAGTCCTTTGTTCTCACCTTTTTCTATCCTGTATAACTAAGTCTCTCCTGGTACTTCCTCACACAAGTCTCCTTCCCAAGCTCACTTACTCTCACCACTCTCTTCACCCTAACATTCTCTCTTCTTTTCTGAAAACCTCTACAAATCTTCAGCTTCGCATCCACAAGATAGTGATCAGACATCCCTCCAGTTGCACCTCTCAGCACAACAACATCCAAAAATCTCTCTTTCGCGCGCCTATCAATTAACACGTAATCCAATAACGCTCTCTGGCCATCTCTCCTACTTACATACGTATACTTATGTATATCTCTCTTTTTAAACCAGGTATTCCCAATCACCAGTCCTTTTTCAGCATATATATATATATATATATATATATATATATATATATATATATATATATATATATATATATATATTATATATACATATATATATATATATATATATATATATATATATATATATATATATATATATATATATATATATATATGGATTTGTATGCAGCATTTATGGATCTGGAGAATGCATATGATAGAGTTGATAGAGATGCTCTGTGGAAGGTATTAAGAATATATGGTGTGGGAGGCAAGTTGTTAGAAGCAGTGAAAAGTTTTTATCGAGGATGTAAGGCATGTGTACGTGTAGGAAGAGAGGAAAGTGATTGGTTCTCAGTGAATGTAGGTTTGCGGCAGGGAAGTGTGATGTCTCCATGGTTGTTTAATTTGTTTATGGATGGGGTTGTTAGGGAGGTGAATGCAAGAGGTTTGGAAAGAGGGGCAAGTATGAAGTCTGATGGGGATGAGAGAGCTTGGGAAGTGAGTCAGTTGTTGTTCGCTGATGATACAGCGCTGGTGGCTGATTCATGTGAGAAACTGCAGAAGCTGGTGACTGAGTTTGGTAAAGTGTGTGAAAAAAGAAAGTTAAGAGTAAATGTGAATAAGAGCAAGGTAATTAGGTACAGTAGGGTTGAGGGTTAAGTCAATTGGGAGGTAAGTTTGGAGAAAAGTGTTTTAGATATCTGGGAGTGGATCTGGAAGCGGATGGAACCATGGAAGCGGAAGTGGATCATAGGGTGGGGGAGGGGGCGAAAACTCTGGGAGCCTTGAAGAATGTGTGGAAATCGAGAACATTATCTCGGAAAGCAAAAATGGGTATGTTTGAAGGAATAGTGGTTCCAACAATGTTGTATGGTTGCGAGGCGTGGGCTATGGATAGAGTTGTGCGCAGGAGGATGGATGTGCTGGAAATGAGATGTTTGAGGACAATGTGTGGTGTGAGGTGGTTTGATCGAGTAAGTAACGTAAGGGTAAGAGAGATGTGTGGAAATAAAAAGAGCGTGGTTGAGAGAGCAGAAGAGGGTGTTTTGAAATGGTTTGGGCACATGGAGAGAATGAGTGAGGAAAGATTGACCAAGAGGATATATGTGTCGGAGGTGGAGGGAACGAGGAGAAGAGGGAGACCAAATTGGAGGTGGAAAGATGGAGTGAAAAAGATTTTGTGTGATCGGGGCCTGAACATGCAGGAGGGTGAAAGGAGGGCAAGGAATAGAGTGAATTGGATCGATGTGGTATATCGGGGTTGACGTGCTGTCAGTGGATTGAATCAGGGCATGTGAAGCGTCATGGGTAAACCATGGAAAGCTGTGTTGGTATGTATATTTGCGTGTGTGGACGTATGTATATACATGTGTATGGGGGTGGGTTGGGCCATTTCTTTCGTCTGTTTCCTTGCGCTACCTCGCAAACGCGGGAGACAGCGACATAACTAGCTTCAAAATATATATATATATATATATATATATATATATATATATATATATATATATATATATATATATATATATATATATATATATACGTATATTATATTCTCACCCACACGTACATATACATACATATACACATATAGACATGTGCATATTGCTACTTGCTCGTTTTCATCCATTCTGAAGACACCCCGCCCTATAGGAAACGGTATCGCCATCTACTGCATCAGCGAGGCAGCGCCAGGAAACAGATGAAGAAAGCTCACATCCTCTCACACTCGGTCTGTAGTGGTCATGCGTAATGCATCAGAACGACAGCTTTCTATCAACAACCAGGCCCCACACACCTTTCCATGGTTTATCACCGACGTTTCACGTGTTCAAGTGCAATCCATTGACAGCAGGTCGACCCCGGTATACCATATCTTTCCAATTCATCCTATTCATAGCACGCCTCTCACCCTCCTGTTTGTTTAGGTCCCGATCGCTCAAAATCTTTCTTACTCCATCCTTCTACCTCCAATTTGGTCTCCCGATTCTTCTACTTCCCTCAGCTTCTGACACATAAATCATCTTTGTCAATCTTTCCTCACTAATTCTCTCCATATGTCCAAACCATTTCAGCACACCCTCTTTTACTCTCTTAACCACACTCTTTTCATTACTACACATCTCTCTTACCCTTTCATTACTTACGCGATCAAACCACCTCACACCACATGTTGTCCTTAAACATTTCATTTCCGACACATCCACCCTCCTCCTTATCTATAGCAAATGCCTCGTGACCATATAATATTGTTGGAACTACTATTCCTTCAAACATACTTAGTTTTGATCTACAAGGTAATGTTCTCTCTTTCTATAAATTCTTCATGTATTGTATTTCAATTTCTAAAAAGGGAAACAGAAGGAGTCAAGCGGGGAGTTCTCATCCTCCTCGAAGGCCCAGATTCGAGTGTCTGAATGTGTGTAGATGTAACCACGATGAGAAGAGAGATAGGTGGTATGTTTGAGGAAAGAAACCTGAGTGAAACGAAGCTCAAAAGTGAAGGAGAATGGTTTGGAAACGTCTTGGGAGTAAAGTCAGGGGTTGGTGAGAGGAAGGCAAAGATGCACACGTTTGATGGAACAAACATCCCGACAAGGTTGTATGAATGAGAGGTTGAGCTTTAGATGAACAGGTGCTGAGGAGTGTGTGAACGTGTCAGGAAGGATGATCGACAGGGAAGAGAAAGGTGTGGTAATAAGAAGAGTATGGTTGAGAAGGCTGGCAAGGCGTGCAGTGCTGAAATCGTTTGAAACATATGGAGAGAATGAGTCAAGAGACGCTAACACAGACGCTTTATGTGCCACAAGTGGAGAGGACAAGATGCGAGAGGAAATGGGATAGTGATGGATAGAGTGGAAAAGGTTTTGAGTGTTTGGAGCCTAAACGTGCAGGAGGTTGTAAGGCGTGCACGGATGGTGTAAGTTGGAGCGATGTGGTATACCGGGGATGACGTGCTGTCATTAGACTAAACTAGGATGTGTGGGGCGGAAAGCACGGAAAGATTTTGGGTGTTTTGTTGCGGATAGGCAGCTCTAGCTACGGTGATGAAGCTAGTTATGATATACAGTAGATAGATTGGATATTAAGGATATCAAACGTTTCTTTGTTCATGTACACCTTAGACTAAACATCATCTTACGTAAAGTCTTCTTTGTTCTTCTTGGTGACGTCACACTGCAAACACATTTGGTCGAGCGGCAGCTCACACTTGCGGGCGATGCTCTGCATGATGGCCGTGAGGAAGCTCTGTGGGTTGAAGAAACCGGCCAGCCATACTGACGGAGGTACCTGACGCAGACGAGAAGCTGCTGGTGAACCAATGACAGAATGCGCCAGAGTACACAGGCTCTTCAGCAACATCAAGAAATTGTGTCTAAGACGACACCTATAGTGAGACTGCACGTCAGTTAGGTTTAGCGTTCTTTTAAAAATGTATCTTGTGTACTGAGCGACTCCATGAAATAAGATATTATCTTTAATAGAATTTCTACTTAAGATAGGCTTCCTAATATTTTCAAGATAAACTTATTTTCTAAAAAGACTCATCGAAAGTATATTTGGTGACTTGGTAGTGGCCATGAATCATTAAAATTCATGAGTATATATATCAAGAGGTAAAATAAGTCGTGTAAAACACACTTCCAGGGTTAACATCAGTCATAAATACTCTCACATCTCACATCGTACAATTAAGTGTTGATACATTACTGTCATTTTTCTCTGAACTAACCTGAAAATCACCGACCCAAGTCTCCAGTTCCTTCATCCTGAGGAGGAGGTCAGCGTACCAGGCAGTGAGGCCGAAGGTGGAGGCGTAGGCCCGCGCCGTCCAGGTGTCAGGTACTTGGTCCAGGAAGAGCGACTCACACAACTCCTCCATCGCTGACGTCATCTTTAGCTCTCCCTGCAATCACCAGTGATACGGTTATCATGACAAGCTTCTAAGTGAACTAACGCTGCACAATTTTCGAACTCATCCTATTGGAGAATTCCGTATACCTTAAGATACCTTAAGTAGATTAGATAATACATACAGCGGTGTATCCTTCTCCGACTATGAGACCGTGGCATCTCTCACCCACAAGCCGAGACCCTCTACCTCGGGGATTTCAACGTTCACCATAGGGAATGGTTGAATTCCTCCCATATGGATGGTGGAGGATTTGAAGCCATCACGTTCTCCATTCTCAATGATTTAGAACAAATTAGCTCGCACTCTCATCCTACCCATATTCCTGACCGCTGTGACCACTCCACTGATATTCTGGATTTGTTTTTCACCTCGAGCCCATCTCGCTGCACATACACAATCACGACCCCAGTTGGTTCATCTGATCACACTCTCATAAATGTATCTATTCTAACGACCTCCCTCCAGCAGCCCCTTCTAAGCGTAAATATTGGCACCTCAACAGAGGTGGCTGGAATAACTTACGTAACTTCTTCATGGGTAAGTTACTGTCTCTTATGTGGTGATGCTTTTGTTTCCGCCAAACGCATAGAAGAGGTTATTCTTGAGGGAATGGAAGCTTTTATTCCCTCTTCCTCCAAGACGACGCCCTTATCCACTCCATAATTCATCTGTTCTGAGGGAATTCAGGAATTCAGGAACGTACCGGACTTGGAAAACCTCTCCTTCTTCTGGTTAGCTTTTATCACCGCCCGTAAACACTGCAAGCACGTTATCCATGAGGCGAAGAGTTTCTTTATTCAAAGAAAGTGCGATAATCTCTCCCCGTCATCCACTGATAAGTCTTTCTGATCTTTAGCTGATGGCATCTCTAACAACTGTCGCT
Source organism: Panulirus ornatus (assembly GCF_036320965.1). Taxonomy (NCBI): domain Eukaryota; kingdom Metazoa; phylum Arthropoda; class Malacostraca; order Decapoda; family Palinuridae; genus Panulirus; species Panulirus ornatus. The sequence goes on from NC_092253.1 coordinate 17,032,399, forward strand.
CTAACTTTCCATCACTTTTCCATTTTGACGTTACTATAACTGTCTCTCACGTAGACAAAGCATTCCTATTTCTCCTCAAACTCCACCTTGGATGACTCTAACATTCCTTCACCCCCTGATGCTCCTTTTACCAATTCTATACCTCTTCCCGTTATCTCTTTTCGGACTGTCTGAAAAGCACTTCTTTCTCTGGACACAAGCAAGGCTTATGGTCCTGATGGCATCCATCTCCATGAACTGTAAGTGTGCTTCTGAACTTGCACCTGTGCCTGATCGTCTGTTCCATTTCTGTCTAAAAACCAAAACTTTTCCTTCTCCTTGGAGATATTCGTTGATACGTCCCATCCGTAAGAAGAGTGACCGTTCTGACCCCACTAACTATCGTCCTATTGATTTGACATCTACCATTTCCAAAGTCTTTGAATATCTCATCAACTCCCATATCCTCAAACACCTCGAAAATCACAGTCTTCTCTCTGATCACCAGTGTGGTTTCCGTAAGGCGAAATCCACGGGTGATATTCTTTCCTATCTTACTAATGTCTGGTTATCATCCCTGAAAGATTTTAGAGAGTCATGTGTAGTTGCCCTTGACATATCTAAGGCTGTTGACAGGATGTGGCATCGGGGTCTCATCTCTAAGCTTACCTTTTCTTGTTACCGTTCCTCACTTGCGCCTTCATATCTAGTTTCCTCTCCAGCCGATCTATCTCTTTGGTTTTCTCCATCAACAGCGGTGTCCCTCAAGGTTCTGTCCTGTCCCCTACATTTTTTTCTCCTTTTTCAACGATTTCCTCCCCTCCACAAAAAATCCAATGCATCCTACGTTGACGACTCAACACTGCATTCATAGACATTCATCAGTTCAACTCCCTCTTCTCTCACTCGATCTGCATTTCGTCTTGACACAGCTTCCTCAACAAATCCAGACTTGGACAGGATATCTCTTTATCGAAAACTTCTCATAACTCTCGTGTCTCCTTTGACGGTTTTGCAATTCGATGAACATACTTGGTATTATTGTAACATCCACCTTTTCTTGGAAAACCCACATTACAGGAATAGATATGTCTGCCTCTGTGAAACTGGGTGTCCTATTTAGATGTCCAAACTTCTTTCCTGAACAGTTGCTCCGTTAATACAAGGGATCGACTCGTCCTTGTGTGGAGTACTGTTCTCATGTCTGAGGTGGTTCTGGCTCTGAATCCTTACCTGATAGAGTTGAATCAAAAGCGGTCCGACTTATAAACTCTCCAAGGCTAACTTCCATAACTGACCCCCTTGCCCTACGCCGCAATGTTGGTTCACTTTCCCTCTTTTATAGGTATCACTTTGGTATGCCCACACCACTAGCTAGACCACGCAATACTTGGCAAACTTCTATGTGACACGACTGTTGTGTGGCCATCAGCAACTCAAAAAGGATGGGCCGTTCTGACAACTGCTTCTCTACCTACACGTCGAAGCTTTGGAACTCTCCCTTCTCATGTCTTTCCCAATAACTATGACGTGGCACACTTCAAAAGACAGGATTTTCACTTCCGCCAAAATTCGTAAATACTCTCCTTTGTCTTTTCTTTTTCCGTTAAGGTCCAGCCTTGATGTGGACTTTCGTCCGTGACTGGAGCCTTCAACATAAAAGAAAGTAGTTATGCAAATGGACATACACTGTGACACAAATTATACGCAGTAATTAGCACTTTGTAATGTCATTATATATAGCGACATCGGGCAGCAAGACTTAGATAAAAGCATCACACAAGGACGAGCTAACGTAACTGAAGAAGTCCAGGGATGAAAAACCTCAGGCATGCATGACCTTACAAGCGTGTGGTAGTACCACCTCCACAGGAAGGTAACACTAGCTCTCTCTCTCTCTCTCTCTCTCTTGCAGTGCGACCAACGCTCCACCATCAGTCCAGACCTACTGAATCGAGGATGGCTTTACGCCATACGTCGGAGCAACGGATATATATCTCCACATGCAACGACTGAATCTCAAGGTGATGCCACTTCATCATGATCCATCGATACGTTCACAATCATCTTTGGATTATTTGAAAGTCAACTGCAACACCGGAAGCCTGAAGTATGTGGCTATAGATATCTTCTGCAGATGACACGATCATTGGAATGATGATAATCCACACAAGTTTGAAGGTTATACCGGTCATGTATCTAATGGTTACATGTGTTATGTGTGAGATGGTTATACTCGTATGTCACTTGGTTATACTCATCACATGTCATTTGGTTATACTCATCACATGCCAGGTGGTTATACTCATCAAATTGCGGGTTGTTATACTGATCACATGCCTAGTGGTTATACTCATCACATACCAGGTGGTTATACTCATCACATACCAGGTGGTTATATTCATCAGATGCCAGGTGGTTATACTCATCACATACCAGGTGGTTATACTCATCACATACCAGGTGGTTATATTCATCAGATGCCAGGTGGTTATACTCATCACATACCAGGTGGTTATACTCATCACATACCAGGTGGTTATACTCATCACATGCCAGGTGGTTATACTCATCACATGCCAGGTGGTTATACTCATCACATGCCAGGTGGTTATACTCATCACATGCCACGTGGTTATACTCATCACATGCCAGGTGGTTATGCTCATCACATGCCAGGTGGTTATGCTCATCACATGCCACGTGGTTATACTCATCACATGCCACGTGGTTATACTCATCACATGCCAGGTGGTTATGCTCATCACATGCCAGGTGGTTATGCTCATCACGTCAGGTGGTTATACTCATCACATGCCACGTGGTTACACTCATCACATGCCAGGTGGTTATGCTCATCACATGCCAGGTGGTTATACTCATCACATGCCAGGTGGTTATACTCATCACATGCCACGTGGTTATACTCATCACATGCCACGTGGTTATACTCATCACATGCCACGTGGTTATACTCATCACATGCCACGTGGTTATACTCATCACATGCCACGTGGTTATACTCATCACATGCCACGTGGTTATGCTCATCACATGCCAGGTGGTTATGCTCATCACATGCCACGTGGTTATACTCATCACATGCCAGGTGGTTATACTCATCACATGCCAGGTGGTTATACTCATCACATGCCACGTGGTTATACTCATCACATGCCAGGTGGTTATACTCATCACATGCCACGTGGTTATACTCATCACATGCCACGTGGTTATACTCATCACATGCCACGTGGCTATGCTCATCACATGCCACGTGGTTATACTCATCACATGCCACGTGGTTATATTCATCACATGCCACGTGGTTATGCTCATCACATGCCACGTGGTTATACTCATCACATGCCACGTGGTTATGCTCATCACATGCCAGGTGGTTATGCTCATCACATGTCAGGTGGTTATACTCATCACATGCCACGTGGTTATACTCATCACATGCCACGTGGTTATGCTCATCACATGCCAGGTGGTTATGCTCATCACATACCAGGTGGTTATACTCATCACATACCAGGTGGTTATACTCATCACATACCAGGTGGTTATACTCATCACATACCAGGTAGATAAGCTCTTCATATGTCACATATCGTCAGTTGTTTACACTCCTCACAAGTCCAGTGTTAACTGTCAAGTTGAACATGGTTGTTTGTCATGTGACTGCTGTTTAGGTCGAGCGTCTTAGTGATCATGTAGTTTACATGTGTCATCATCATAAGTTGGTTGGTGCTGCTTGTTACATGCGGAATTGAGGGGGTTCGCTCCTCCACTTTTCCAGTGATGTCGACCATGTTGAACTCCTCAGGCAGCTTCTCCAGAATCTCGTCCAGAGTCTGTTTCACCTGCGAGAAATAAAGAGACGAATATTCGGGGACGAAATGCACCGTTTGATGTACATATTTTCCTGTTGTAAACTTGCACACAAGAGAAGTGGTCGATACATGCTGACAAAGAGTAACAGGCACACGACAGTACATGAAAGGCAGACAGTTTTACGTACCTTGTCCTCTCTTGTGATGACCACACCTCCAGAGTTGCCCATATCCCTCGGCTGCAGCTCAAATACTGTCTTGAAGAGATGTTCAGAGGTCATTGTGAGGAATCCAATTTCTGCATTTGGATGGAGTCCGTACAGGTGTGGTGATTCGGGAGGCAGGCAGGTGTCTATGTAACTGTGGTATCCAGAATAGTCTAAGTTTGGAGGGGTAGGAAAACCAGGAGCGAGGTTCAACTCCCCGTCCAGCTAAAAAGGGAGAGAGAGAAATAATCATTTTTGATATATGATTAGATAGAATATAACAGCATAAATATCTCATGCCTAAACTCGACCTATCAAAGCATCCACATTCTGTTTAGTGAACAGAGGGGAATTAGGAACGACAGTTACAATGTATATGAGCAAATGAGGTAATGAAAGATAAGAGGTGTGATGAGGTGGTGAAAGCCTTGCGTAAGATGAAATATGGCAAGGCGGCTGGAGTAAATGGTGTTTCAGTTCTTCAGAAAAGGGGTGACTGCGTAGTTGATTAGTTCGGTAGGATTTTCAAAGTATTAATGTATTATGGTGAGGTACTTTGAAGATTGTCGGAATGTATGTATAATGCCATTGTATTATGGCAAGGGGAACAAAGGTGACGGGTTCGAACTACTAAGGTATAAGTTTCCTGAATGTACCGGGAAAGTTTTATGCGAGGGTGAACAATGAGGTTTCAGAAGTGATAAAGGATGTGTAACTCTGGTGTTTGCTTCAAAGAAATTGATTGAGAAATACTTAGGAAAACAGAAGGATTTGCATGTGGCAGTTAAGGTTATGGAGAAAGTATATGATAGGGTTGATAGTGATACCATTTGGTTAGTCTTAAGAATATAGAGTGCGGGAGGCAAGCTGCTGGAAGCAATGAGAAGTTTTTATCAAGAGTGTACTGCAAGTGTACGAGTAGGAAGAGAGGTGAGTGAGTTCTTCCAAGTGAGGGTTGATCTGCTGCATAGGTGTTTAATGTAACTATGGCTGTTTTATTTGTTTATGGATGGGGTGGTAAAAGAAATAAATGCAAAAGCCTTGGAGAAAGGGGTGAGTATGACGTTTGTAGGGTATGAAGGTGGCCTAAGAAGTGAGTTAGTTGTTGTTTGCTGATAAACAGCACTGGTGGCAGTTTCGAGTAAGAAACTTACTAAGTTGGTGATAGAGTTTGGAAGAGGATGTGAAAAGAGAAAGTTACGTGTAAATGTGAATAAAAGCAAGTCGTTAGGTTTAGCAGGGTAGTGGGATAAGTCATGTAACGTGTGAGTTTGAGTAGCGAAAAATAGGAGGAAAAGAAGTGTTTTTGATACCTGGCAGAATGGAACCATGGAAGCGTAAATGAGTTACAGGGTAGACGAGGGAATGAGGGTTCTGGGAGTATCAAGGATTATAAGAAAAAGACGTTGCCATCAAAAAGGGCGAAAATGGTTATGCTTGAAGGTATAGTAGACCAAACAGTGATGTATGGATGCGAGGAATGGGCTATAGATGACGATGTGTTAAGAATGGATGAGTTGGAGATGAAATGCTTGAGAATGATATGACGTGTGAGGTGGTGTGATTAAGTACGTAATATAAGGGTAAGACAGAGATGTGGTTATAAAAAGACTGTGAGAGCTGAATTGGTTTGGACACAGGGAGAGAATGATTGAAGAGAAGTTGGCAAAAGGGACATATGTGTAAGACAAGAAGAGGACATGGAGAAGTGGGAAACTAAATTGGACATGGAAAGGTGGTATGAAAAAAATTTGAGTGATCGGGGCCTGAACATGCAGGAAGGTGAAAGATGTGTACGAGATAGAGGAAAATATAAAATGTGCTGTACAGGGGTCAACGAGCTGTCAGTGGACTGAACCAGGACATGTGAAGCTGCCGGAGAAAACCATGAATGTTGTCTGGGGCCTCGATGTAGTTTTCAGTGCATATATGTATGTATATATATATATATATATATATATATATATATATATATATATATATATATATATATATATATATATATATATATATATATATATGAGTGCTCAAATTACATAAGTTTGTTGAGTATTCCTGGGGAATTATATGAGAGGGTATTGACTGAGAGGGTGAAGGCACGTACAGAACATCAGATTGGGGAAGAGCAGTGTGGTTTCAGAAGTGGTAGAGGATGTGTGGATCAGGTGTTTGCTTTGAAGAATGTATGTGAGAAACACTTAGAAAAGCAAATGGATCTGTATGTAGCATTTACGGATCTAGAGAAAGCATATGATAGAGTTGATAGGGATGCTCTGTGGAAGGTATTAAGAATATATGGTGCGGGAGGCAAGTTGTTAGAAGTAGTGAAAAGTTTTTTATCGAGGATGTAAGGCATGTGTACGAGTAGGAAGAAAGGAAAGCGATTGGTTCTCATTGAAGGTTGGTTTGCCGCAGGTGTACGTGATGTCTCCATGGATGTTTAATTTGTTTATGAATGAGGTTGTTAGGGATGTGAATGCAAGAGTTTTAGAAAGAGGGGCAAGTATGCAGTCTATTGTGGATGAGAGAGCTTGGGAAGTGAGTCAGTTGTTCGCTGATGATAGAGCGCTGGTGGCTGATTCGGGTGAGAAAGTGCAGAAGCTGGTGACTGAGTTTGATAAAGTGTGTGAGAGAAGAAAGCTGAGAGTAAATGTGAATAAGAGCAAGGTTATTAGGTACAGTAGGGTTGAGGGACAAATCAATTGGGAGGTAAGTTTCAATGGAGAAAAACTGGAGGAAGTGAAGTGTTTTAGATATCTGGGAGTGAATTTGGCAGCGGATGGAACTATGGAAGCGGAAGTGAATCATAGGGTGGGTGAGGGGGCGAAAGTCCTGGGAGCGTTGAAAATGTATGGAAGTCGAGAACGTTATCTTGGAAAGCAAAAATGGAAAGTTTGAAGGAATAGTGGTTCCAACAATGTTATATGGTTGCGAGGCGTGGGCTATAGATAGAGTTGTGCGGAGGAGGGTGGATGTGCTGGAAATGAGATGTTTGAGGACAATATGTGGTGTGAGGTGGTTTGATCGAATAAGTAATGGAAGGGTAAGAGAGATGAGTGGTAATAAAAAGGGTGTGGTTGAGAGAGCAGAAGAGGGTGTTTTGAAATGGTTTGGTCATATGAAGAGAGTGAGTGAGGAAAGTTTGACAAAGAGGATATATGGGTCAGAGGTGGAGGGGACGAGGAGAAGTGGGAGACCAAATTGGAGGTAGAAAGATGGAGTGAAAAAGATTTTGAGTGATCGGGGCCTGAACATGCATGAGGGAGAAAGGCGTGCAAGGAATAGACTTAATGATATCTGCCACACTATCATCTAACATATTCAACAAACCTTCAAAATACTCATTCCATCTCCTATTTCACTTCATTATTACTTGTTATCACCTCCCCATAACCCCCTTCGCCGATGGTCCCATTTGTTCTCTTGTCTTACGCACTTCATTTACCTTCTTCCAAAACATCTTTTTATTCTCCCTAAAATTTTATGATACTCTCTCACCCCAACTCTCATTTGCCCTCTTTTTCACCTATTGCACCTTTCTCTTGACCTCCTGCCTCTTTTCTTTTAAACATCTCCCAGTCATTTGCACTACTTCCCTGGAAAAATCGTCCAAACGCCTCCCTCTTCTCCTTCACTAACACTCTTACTTCTTCATCCCACCACTCACTATCCATTCTAATCAGCTCACCTCCCACCTTTCTCAAGCCAGAAGCACCTTTTGCGCAAGCTATCACTGCTTCCCTAAATACATCCCATTCCTTCCCCATTTCCGTCACATCTTTTGTTCTCACCTTTTGCCATTCTGCACTCAATCTCTTTTGGTACTTCCTCACACAAGTCTCCTTTCCAAGGTCACTTACTCTCACCACTCTCTTCTCCCTAACATTCTCTCATCTTTTCTGAAAACCTCTATAAATCTTCACCTTCGCCTCCACAAGACAGTGATCAGACATCCCTCCAGCTGCCCCTCTCAGCACATTAACTTCCAAAAGTCTCTCTTTTACACCAGTGACTACTCACTATACTACTGAGTTTGCCGCATTTCGTATGATAAGCTAATGGTAGACGACCTGATGAAAGAGGTACCTGGTCAGGGTGAAGGAACTCCTCGAGGTAGGTGCGACAGAGGACACGATCCCAGTCATCCGTGATGTGGCCGCCGTACATGATCTCACCGAAGAGATATCGGAGGTCCTCCCAGGGCACCTTACTGTTGGCCTCCAGGTAGTTGTAAAGTACGTTCACGCTGATCGTCAGATCTCCTGTGGGGGTAAACAACGATGTTTAGCGACGTCTTGATTCATTGAGATTAATGGTAGTCTTGTGCACTTATCACCTGAAGATTCCGTTAGATAATGAGCCTTAAGATAATGATAATCCTACAGATACTGATCCTTAAGATAATGATAAGACTACAGATACTGATCCATAAGATAATGACAATCCTACAGATACTGATCCATAAGATAATGATAAGACTACAGATACTGATCCTTAAGATAATGATAAGACTACAGATACTGATCCATAAGATAATGACAATCCTACAGATACTGATCCATAAGATAATGATAAGACTACAGATACTGATCCTTAAGATAATGATAAGACTATAGATACTGATCCATAAGATAATGACAATCCTACAGATACTGATCCATAAGATAATGACAATCCTACAGATACTGATCCATAAGATAATGGTCAGCAAACATTTGCACAGAATATCCACATGGTCTCTGGAGCGAGGTAGATATGCGGAAGGATTAGACAGTGATGCTATGGCTGCAACGTAATTAAAAATCAGAAATCAATAATAGAAATAAAGAATCTAACAGGTGACTGATGCAACGAGTTAACATGACTGTAAACCCTCTAATTACCCCAGGACAGGGCAATGACCTCCGTCGTAAATGTCACTTATCATACTGACCTCTCGGACTTCCAAAGCAAGTTCAAATGCATAATTTTGTATGTGTTCAGATACATATGATCTTGACCCTAAACTAATGAGTAAAAGATGAGATAATTAATCGGGTGTAGAAATATGATGGTAGCATCTGTGGTCGAAGGTTGCTCCACGTCCATTCATCAGATACTGTATGCGTAAATACTTTTCTCTCACAATGACCGATAAGTCAAGGCCCAACACGGGTCTAACTTTCTCCACTCAAGAGACCATCTTGAATGAAACAAAGGAAAAGCAAAAGACAGTAGGAATTAATCTGGGAGAATTCTCCAGGTGTCTTTAGCGCAGAAACTTAAAGGAAGAAAGGTCACATAAAGAAGGAAACACGGGAGAATAATGATCATAGTACAGCTAAGCATTTCTGGCGATGAAAGAGGTGTAGCATACTCAGTCCTCGAGTGGCCGGTCGCCACACAGAGACTGTGGGAGGCAGTAGCCACACGCGCGCCTCCACAAGAACATTGGAGATGACGTAGATTCAGTGGGTGGAGATGAGGACGAAGGATCTAGAGGAAACGTTCAACTTGAGATACAGGGAAAAGGGCAAAAAGAGTGGCTTTTCCCGAGTGGAGGGTTAGCGTTAGCTTGTTCATGTGGAAAAAGAAAGGAGAAAAACTGAATTATAGAAGTTCTTGATGTCTTTGGTTACGTAATGAAAAGATATGTGAGTAGAAGGAGACAGCAGGGTCAGCGCACTTCCTTTTTTATGAAGGTGTGCTACACCTTACCAAGAACATCTGCTGTGATTCCGAACAGAAATGAAATACAAGTAAGTTCCTGGGGAAGGCAAGACTCCTGTGCTCCCGGTACCCGCCGTCCTTGATATGAATCCGTAGAGGAAGAGATGTGGGACTATCCCAGCATGATAAACAGTAGATATCCAGAGGAAAATCAGTCAAGAAACTGCGCAGGGATGACCGTCACACTCTCCCAAAGTACCAAAGTTGGCTTTTCGAGGGGTATACAGAGTGCGGGCGTCCCCAGTCAGAGGTAACAGAAACTAGATTGTGGTCAGAAGATCCTAAGGGTAATAGTGGGGTGGAGTTAGACGGAGTGGAGTGGGGAAGGGAGGAGTGTTTAGAGGTACAAAGAAGACGGACAGGTGTGATGTATGGTGGCCGTAACGGTCGGGAACTTGAGAACAAAAGGATCTTTGTGATGTACACTGAAATCCCCTTCACAAAGGACCCCAGCGCGTGGTTCTGAAGAGAGCTGAGCTTAGCGGCAAGACGTCATATATTCGAAGAAGCAGTACGTAGTTGGGGGGATCGGAGTGCGTGTATGGCGGTGGGCAAGTCGGCACAAAGTCTTACCATGGCACGACAGCGATGGTGGAGACCATAAGTGGAGAAAAGACAGCGCAAAGCAGAAGTCATGACCAGCTGGGTCTCAAAAGGAAGGATATCAGGGACAGAGGTAAATAGTTGCTATGGAGGTAGGGTGTGTCCCAGACGCATGATGGTACTCAAGTGGGCCCTGAGATTCGCTTCCTCTTCTTGACCGATGGCGCGGCTCCGAATCGGTGATGGAAAAATTTGTACTGCCTTAGATTTTAGTTGAACAAAGGAAGGGGATGCTATGCAAAAATTGAATAAAGATATGTATGAGCCATGTGTTGTGAAGTGTCGCGCATGAAAAAAAGAGTATAAGGGGCTGGGCTTGAATACCAGCAACCCACATGTGGATGAGGCAAGGGAAAGAAAAGACATCGACCTGGGCCTCGTCCTTGATATATGTCCACAGACTCCCAAATATCATACAGGTGTAGAACCCTGTATTTTGTGTGTGGGCTTCAGATCTAGTCAATATCTATTTCCAAAGTCATTTAGAAACCTTATAAACATGACCTTGTGAGTTTGACCTTTGACACCCAAAGACTATTCTGGTGTACAACTATGTGCAGTCTCGGTGGTATATAAATCTTGTTTGCATTTATATATCTATTCTTTTGATATTCAAGTTCATGAGACCTTTAGACCTTGATCTTTGATCAAGACCTCGAAATCCTGAACAGACATAAAGCTGTTGTGTGTGGCATCTGCGGATCATGCTTGGTTTATATCCAGTCACTCAGTCACAAGACATCGTGTACACCTGCAAACCCCCGACCTCGGAAACTTAACCAAATATAGAAGTATATATAAAGTATCTGTGGTACAAGTTTGGGCTACGTCCAATATGATGGTCCAGCGATATCTTGTTCACAATCACAATGGAGACACGTAACACACAGGACCGTGTGACGTAAACCTTTGATCCCTGACTCCTGCTACTTAATCAGGTGTAGACTTTTATACAAAATATCTGTGGCGGAAGGTCGGTCTGGATCAGGTCTGTATGTGCTCAACATCGGGAGGTAGAGACACACACACAAACCGGACATAGTATGTCTCAGTGTATTGCAACAAGAGACATCATAAGAGAAGGATTCAGAATCTATATTAGAATTCCTATGAAGAGATGGATAGATCAAGAGTTTTAAAACTGGTTGAATAACGGAGACGTTTACCGGTGCACGGTTGTGTGAGGGAGACACCTGGGGAAGATTCCAGAGAAATCATTAAGTAATGTTTGTTCAACAGTATTCGACCTGAAACAGCTGCTTCTGAAATTCAAAAGTGCAGGATACATGGTGCCCTATAAGCTAAAAGTGTGTGTGATTTCTATGTGTGTGTTATGAAGATAAAATTTTTCGCTCATTTTGCTCACTGTGTATGTGGACAGTATCATGACTTTACTCCTATATGTTTATAGGTAACCATCTATGGACCAGCTCCGACAAGAGGATGAACACTTGGGTTTGTTGTACGCCGATTTTCGCTCCCAGGATTCGAGACGATGGAAGTCCGACCTCTGAGGAGCCTGATCTCAGGCAAGCCCGTGATGACGCAGGATCAGAAGCGCCACCCACTGCACCAAAGATGCAACTGGTGAGTGAATATGTGATTACTATTTGTGTGACAATAGGAGTGAGTTTTACACTCGTGTTGCTCCGTTTCTTAGCCTTGTATGTATGTGCCATAGTTTTTTTTCTTATGTATACACACACACACACACACACACACACACCAGCCTAAGCTAGGTAACCATTTGTCAACCAGCCTGCGAGGAAGATGAATATATGGGTTAGGTGGAGGCCGACTGCCACAGCCAGGATTCGAACGCTAAACACTACACCACGGAGGCCCACGGGTGTCTGTGTGTACTAAGTGGTGTCAGCGTTAAAGCCATGACAACTATAAACAAGAGGGTGGTGACGTACCAGTGTTGAAGGGGTAAGGTCGGTTCCAGCCTTGTGATCCAAACTTTCTCCGTTCGGCAACACACGCGTGGAAGTAACACAGTGAGAAGAGAATGGACTTGAATTCTGCCTCCTTCGAGCACATCTCGAGGGTCTCTTGAGTGAAGTTATTGAGAGCTTTATGAAGGTTGGCCTGCATCCCCCTGGGGGGCTCGTTTGTTATCTTGATAGCCGACTCCAATATGCCCTGTAAAGGAAAGATTTTCTTGAATCTCTAGTACAATATGATGAGTGGTTTGAGAATGTCTCGGGAGTAAAGTCAGGGGTTAGTGAGAGGACAAGAGCAGATGAAGGAGTAGCGCTACTCCTGAAGCAGAAATTGTGGGAGTATGTGATAGAGTGCAAGAAAGCAAACTTTAGATTGATATGGGTAAACTTAAAAGCGGATGGAGAGAGATGGGTGATTATTGGTGCCTATGCACCTGTGCATGAGAAGAAAGATCATGAGAGGCAAGTGTTTTGGGAGTAGCTGAGTGAGTGTGTTACCAGCTTTGATGCTCGAGACCAGGTTATAGTGATGGGTGATTTGAATGCAAAGGTGAGTAATGTGGCAGGTGAGGGTATAATTGGTGTACATGGGGTGTTCAGTGTTGTAAATGGAAATGGTGAAGAGCTTGTAGATTTGTGTGCTGAAAAATGTCTGGTGATTGGGAATACCTGGTTTAAAAAGAGAGATATACATAAGTATACGTATGTAAGTAGAGGAGATTGCCAGATAGCGTTATTGGATAACGTGTAAACTGATAGGCGCGTGAAAGAGACTTTTTGAAGTTGATGTGCTGAGAGGGGTAACTGGAGGGATGTCTGATCATTATCTTGTAGAGGCGGTAAAGATTTGTAGAGGCTTTCAGAAAAGAAGAGAGAATGTTGGGGTGAAGAGAGTGGTGAGAGTAAGTGAGCTTGGAAAGGAGACTTCTGTGAGGAAGTACCAGGAGAGATTGAGTGCAGCATGGAAAAAAGTGAGAGCAAATGACGTAAGGGGAGTAAGGGAGGAATGGAATGTATTTGGGGAAGCAGTGATGGCTTGCGCAAAAGATGCCTGTGGCATGATAAAGAGGGGAGGTGGGCACATTAGAAAGGGTAGTGAGTGGTGGGATGCAGAAGTAAGATTGTTACTGAAAGAGAAGAGGAGGCATTTGGATGATTTTAGCAGGGACATAGTGTAAAAGACTGGGAGATATATAAAAGAAAGAGGCAGGAGGTCAAGAGAAAGTTGCAAGGGGTGAAAAAGAAGGCAAATGAGGATTAAGGTGAGACAGTATCATAAAATCTTAAGGAGAATAAAAAGATGTTTTGGAAGGAGGTAAAAAAAAAATGTGTAAGACAAGAGAACAAATGGGAACATCGGTGAAGGAGGCAAATGGGGAGGTAATAACAAGTAGTGGTGATGTGAGAAGGAGATGGAGTGAGTATTTTGAAGGTTTGTTGAATGTGTTTGATGATAGAGTGGTAAATATGGGGTGTTTTGGTTGAGGTGGTGTAAGAGAGTCAGGGGGAGTAGTTTGGTAAGCAGAAAAGATGAAGGAAGATGAAAGCCGGCAAGACGGCGGGTTTGGATGGTACTGCAGAGGAATTTATAGAAAAAGGTGGTGACTGTTGTTAACTGGTTGGTGAGGATATTCACAGCATGTATTGTTCATGGTGAAGTGTCTGAGGGCTGGCGGAATGCATGCATAGTATCACTGTACAAAGACAAAAGGGATAAAGGTGAGTGTTCAAATTACAGAGGTATAAGTTTGTTGAGTATTCCTGGGAAATTTATGGGAGGGTATTGATTGAAAGGGTGAAGGAATGTACAGCGAATCAGCTCTGGGAAGAGCAGTGTGGTTTCAAAAGTGGCAGAGGATGTATGGCTCAGATGTTTGCTTTGAAGAATGCATGTGAGAAATACTTAAAAATACAGATGGATTTGTATGTAGAATTTATGGATCTGGAGAAAGCATATGATAGAGTTGAATGAGATGCTCTGTAAAAGGTATTACGAATATATGGTGCGGGAGGCAAATTGCTAGAAGCTGTGAAAAGTTTTATCAAAGATGTAAGGCATGAGTAGGAAGAGAGGAATGTGATTGGTTCCCAGTGAATGTTGGTTTGCGGCAGGGGTGCGTGATGTCTCCATGGTTATAATTTGTTTATGGATGGGGTTTTCAGGGAGGTGAATGCAAGAGTTCTGGAAAGAGGGGCAAGTATGTAGTCTGTTGTGGATGAAAGGGCTTAGGAAGTGGGTCAGTCGTTGTTCGCTGATGATACAGCGCTAGTGGTTGATTCAGGTGAGAATCTTCAGAAGTTGGTGACTGAGTTTGGTAAAGTGTGTGAAAGAAGCAAGTTGAGAGTAAATGTGAATAAGAGGAAGGCTATTAGGTTCAGTAGGGTTGAGGGACAAGTTGATTGGGAGTTAAGTTAGAATGGAGAAAAACTGGAGGAAGTGAAGTGTTTCAGATATCTGGGAGTGGATTTGGCAGCGGATGGAACCATGGAAGCGGAAGTGAATCATAGGGTGGGGGAGGGGGCGAAAGTTCTGGGAGCGTTGAAAAATGTGTGGAAGTCGAGAACATTATATCGGAAAGCAAAAATGGGTATGTTTGAAGGAATAGCGGTTCCAACAATGTTATATGGACTCGTGGCGTGGGCTATTGATAGGGTTGTGCGGAGGAGGGTGGATGTGTTGAAAATAAAATGTTTGAGGACAATATGTGGTGCGAGGCGGTTTGATCGAGTAAGTAATGAAAGGGAAACAGAGATGTGTAGTAATAAAATGAATGTGGTTGAGAAAGCAGAAGAGGGTGTATTGAAATGGTTTGGTCACATGAAGAGAATGGGTGAGGAAAGATTGACAAAGAGGATACATGTTTCAGAGGTGGAGGGAACGAGGAGAAGTGGGAGACCAAATTGGAGATGGAAGGATGGAGTGAAAAAGATTTTGAGCGATCGGGGCCTGAACATACAGGAGGGTGAAAGGCGCGCAAGGAATAGAGTGAACTGGAACGATGTGGTATACCGGGGTCGACGGCCGTCAATGGAATGAACCAGGGCATGTGAAGCGTCTGGGGTAAACCATGGAAAGTTTTGTGGGGCCTGGATGTGGAAAGGGAACTGTGGTTTCGGTGCATTACAGATGACACTTAGAGACCGAGTGTGAACGAATGTGGCCTTTGTTGTCTTTCCCTAGCGCTACCTCGGGCGCGCGTGCGGGGGTAGGGGGGTGGCATTTCATGTGTGGAGGGGTGGCGACGTGAATGGATGAGGGCAGCAAGCATAAAGAGGGGCAAGTATGAAGTCTGTTGGGGATGAGAGAGCTTGGGAAGTGAGTCAGATGTTGTTCGCTGATGATACAGCGCTGGTGGCTGATTCATGTGAGAAACTGCAGAAGCTGGTGACTGAGTTTGGTAAAGTGTGTGGAAGAAGAAAGTTAAGAGTAAATGTGAATAAGAGCAAGGTTATTAGGTACAGTAGGGTTGAGGGTCAAGTCAATTGGGAGGTGAGTTTGAATGGAGAAAAACTGGAGGAAGTGAAGTGTTTTAGATATCTGGGAGTGGATCTGGCAGCGGATGGAACCATGGAAGCGGAAGTGGATCATAGGGTGGGGGAGGGGGCGAAAATTCTGGGGGCCTTGAAGATTGTGTGGAAGTCGAGAACATTATCTCGGAAAGCAAAAATGGGTATGTTTGAAGGAATAGTGGTTCCAACAATGTTGTATGGTTGCGAGGCGTGGGCTATGGATAGAGTTGTGCGCAGGAGGATGGATGTGCTGGAAATGAGATGTTTGAGGACAATGTGTGGTGTGAGGTGGTTTGATCGAGTGAGTAACGTAAGGGTAAGAGAGATGTGTGGAAATAAAAAGAGCGTGGTTGAGAGAGCAGAAGAGGGTGTTTTGAAATGGTTTGGGCACATGGAGAGGATGAGTGAGGAAAGATTGACCAAGAGGATATATGTGTCGGAGGTGGAGGGAACGAGGAGAAGAGTGAGACCAAATTGGAGGTGGAGAGATGGAGTGAAAAAGATTTTGTGTGATCGGGGCCTGAACATGCAGGAGGGTGAAAGGAGGGCAAGGAATAGAGTGAATTGGAGCGATGTGGTATACCGGGGTTGACGTGCTGTCAGTGGATTAAATCAAGGCATGTGAAGCGTCTGGGGTAAACCATGGAAAGCTGTGTAGGTATGTAGAGTTGCGTGTGTGGACGTATGTATATACATGTGTATGGGGGGGGTTGGGCCATTTCTTTCGTCTGTTTCCTTGCGCTACCTCGCAAACGCGGGAGACAGCGACAAAGTATAATAATAAAAATAATACACATATGTATATATATATATATATATATATATATATATATATATATATATATATATATATATATATATATATATATATATATTTTTTTTTTTTTTTTTTTTTTTTATACTTTGTCGCTGTCTCCCGCGTTTGCGAGGTAGCGCAAGGAAACAGACGAAAGAAATGGCCCAACCCCCCCATACACATGTATATACATACATCCACACACGCAAATATACATACCTACACAGCTTTCCATGGTTTACCCCAGACGCTTCACATGCCTTGATTCAATCCACTGACAGCACGTCAACCCCGGTATACCACATCGCTCCAATTCACTCTATTCCTTGCCCTCCTTTCACCCTCCTGCATGTTCAGGCCCCGATCACACAAAATCTTTTTCACTCCATCTTTCCACCTCCAATTTGGTCTCCCTCTTCTCCTCGTTCCCTCCACCTCCGACACATATATCCTCTTGGTCAATCTTTCCTCACTCATTCTCTCCATGTGCCCAAACCACTTCAAAACACCCTCTTCTGCTCTCTCAACCACGCTCTTTTTATTTCCACACATCTCTCTTACCCTTACGTTACTCACTCGATCAAACCACCTCACACCACACATTGTCCTCAAACATCTCATTTCCAGCACATCCATCCTCCTGCGCACAACTCTATCCATAGCCCACGCCTCGCAACCATACAACATTGTTGGAACCACTATTCCTTCAAACATACCCATTTTTGCTTTCCGAGATAATGTTCTTGACTTCCACACATTCTTCAAGGCCCCCAGAATTTTCGCCCCCTCCCCCACCCTATGATCCACTTCCGCTTCCATGGTTCCATCCGCTGCCAGATCCACTCCCAGATATCTAAAACACTTCACTTCCTCCAGTTTTTCTCCATTCAAACTCACCTCCCAATTGACTTGACCCTCAACCCTACTGTACCTAATAACCTTGCTCTTATTCACATTTACTCTTAACTTTCTTCTTCCACACACTTTACCAAACTCAGTCACCAGCTTCTGCAGTTTCTCACATGAATCAGCCACCAGCGCTGTATCATCAGCGAACAACAACTGACTCACTTCCCAAGCTCTCTCATCCCCAACAGACTTCATACTTGCCCCTCTTTCCAAAACTCTTGCATTTACCTCCCTAACAACCCCATCCATACACAAATTAAACAACCATGGAGACATCACACACCCCTGCCGCAAACCTACATTCACTGAGAACCAATCACTTTCCTCTCTTCCTACACGTACACATGCCTTACATCCTCGATAAAAACTTTTCACTGCTTCTAACAACTTTCCTCCCACACCATATATTCTTAATACCTTCCACAGAGCATCTCTATCAACTCTATCATATGCCTTCTCCAGATCCATAAATGCTACATACAAATACATTTGCTTTTCTAAGTATTTCTCACATACATTCTTCAAAGCAAACACCTGATCCACACATCCTCTACCACTTCTGAAACCACACTGCTCTTCCCCAATCTGATGCTCTGTACATGCCTTCACCCTCTCAATCAATACCCTCCCATATAATTTACCAGGAATACTCAACAAACTTATACCTCTGTAATTTGAGCACTCACTCTTATCCCCTTTGCCTTTGTACAATGGCACTATGCACTATTACTGGAAAAACAATCACTCTTGAAGTAGAACCTTCAGACACAATTGAAAATGTGAAGGAAAATAGTGAAATTGGAAAAAAATGTAGCTTAGACATTGAAGCTTATTGATACAGTGGTTAAATTGATGAGAACTGCTATTGACGTTTGTGTAAATAAATTATACATTTCCTTTTTTCCATAGCCAGAGGTTGAACCATTATGTGACATTCATTTTTTTCCATTCATTTCAAGCTAGAAGTTTCAGTTTTTCTAAATTGTTTCTTACATTTTTCATATGTATATATATGTATGTGTGTGTGTGTGTATATGTGCGTATGTATGTGCATGTGTGTGTATGTGTATATGTATATATATATGTATATTATCCCTGGGGATAGGGGTGAAAGAATACTTCCCACGTATTCCTCGCGTGTCGTAGAAAGCGACTAGAGGGGACGGGAGCGGGGGGCCAGAAATCCTCCCCTCCTTGTATTAACTTTCTAAAATGGGAAACAGAAGAAGGAGTCACGCGGGGAGTGCTCAGCCTCCTCGAAGGCTCAGAGTGGGGTGCCTAAATGTGTGTGGATGTAACCAAGATGTGAAAAAAGGAGAGATAGGTAGTATGTTTGAGGAAAGGAACCTGGATGTTTTGGCTCTGAGTGAAACGAAGCTCAAGGGTAAAGGGGAAGAGTGGTTTGGGAATGTCTGGGGAGTAAAGTCAGGGGTTAGTGAGAGGACATGAGCAAGGGAAGGAGTAGCAATACTCCTGAAACAGGAGTTGTGGGAGTATGTGATAGAGTGTAAGAAAGTAAATTCTCGATTAATATGGGTAAAACTGAAAGTTGATGGAGAGAGGTGGGTGATTATTGGTGCATATGCACCTGGGCATGAGAAGAAAGATCAAGAGAGGCAAGTGTTTTGGGAGCAGCTGAATGAGTGTGTTAGTGGTTTTGATGCACGAGACCGGGTTATAGTGATGGGTGATTTGAATGCAAAGGTGAGTAATGTGGCAGTTGAGGGAATAATTGGTATACATGGGGTGTTCAGTGTTGTAAATGGAAATGGTGAAGAGCTTGTAGATTTATGTGCTGAAAAAGGACTGATGATTGGGAATACCTGGTTTAAAAAGCGAGATATACATAAGTATACTTATGTAAGTAGGAGAGATGGCCAGAGAGCGTTATTGGATTACGTGTTAATTGACAGGCGTGCGAAAGAGAGACTTTTGGATGTTAATGTGCTGAGAGGTGCAACTGGAGGGATGTCTGATCATTATCTTGTGGAGGCTAAGGTGAAGATCTGTATGGGTTTTCAGAAAAGAAGAGTGAATGTTGGGGTGAAGAGGGTGGTGAGAGTAAGTGAGCTTGAGAAGGAGACCTGTGTGAGGAAGTACCAGGAGAGACTGAGTACAGAATGGAAAAAGGTGAGAACAATGGAAGCAAGGGGAGTGGGGGAGGAATGGGATGTATTTAGGGAATCAGTGATGGATTGCGCAAAAGATGCTTGTGGCATGAGAAGAGTGGGAGGTGGGTTGATTAGAAAGGGTAGTGAGTGGTGGGATGAAGAAGTAAGAGTATTAGTGAAAGAGAAGAGAGAGGCATTTGGACGATTTTTGCAGGGAAAAAATGCAATTGAGTGGGAGATGTATAAAAGAAAGAGACAGGAGGTCAAGAGAAAGGTGCAAGAGGTGAAAAAAAGGGCAAATGAGAGTTGGGGTGAGAGAGTATCATTAAATTTTAGGGAGAATAAAAAGATGTTCTGGAAGGAGGTAAATAAAGTGCGTAAGACAAGGGAGCAAATGGGAACTTCAGTGAAGGGCGCAAATGGGGAGGTGATAACAAGTAGTGGTGATGTGAGAAGGAGATGGAGTGAGTATTTTGAAGGTTTGCTGAATGTGTTTGATGATAGAGTGGCAGATATAGGGTGTTTTGGTCGAGGTGGTGTGCAAAGTGAGAGGGTTAGGGAAAATGATTTGGTAAACAGAGAAGAGGTAGTGAAAGCTTTGCGGAAGATGAAAGCCGGCAAGGCAGCAGGTTTGGATGGTATTGCAGTGGAATTTATTAAAAAAGGGGGTAAATGAATATATACTTATTCATTTATTTCGCCTTGTCGCTGTCTCCCGCGTTAGCGAGGTAGCGCAAGAAAACAGACGTAGCTACCTAAAGATGTTGCTAGTTAGCGGGAGGATGAGTTACCTGAGGTAAGATGTGGTTTTCTGGTCTGTTTGCAGGTTCAGCACTCATGAAGACCCGGTAGTCCTGGTGAGCCGCGTCCGAGTGAGCCTCCAGCTTCTTCTCCAGTCTGGGCAGCCACTGACGCACCAGGTGGATGTTCTGTGCAAGACGAGAATGGGAAGTTCCAGTGACCAGGTGGCAGGTCTAGCTACTGACCTACTCACTCATTGACCCACCCACCCACTCACCCATACCAGTGTGGTTACCAACCACTCACCCACCCATACCAGTGTGGTTACCACCCACCCACTCACCCATACCAGTGTGGTTACCACCCACCCACTCACCCATACCAGTGTGGTTACCACTCACCCACTCACCCATACCAGTGTGGTTACCACTCACCCACTCACCCATACCAGTGTGGTTACCATCCACTCACTCATACCAGTGTGGTTACCACCCACTCACTCACCCATACCAGTGTTCACCACAAAGTTCTTCTCATAAAGAAAAGAGCACTTAGAAGTTTTCTTGGTAAATCATGAAGAAAAATAAGGTTGTAGCTTTAACACTTGCAGCATCTACCTAGCCTGGACACGTTTCATAGAGACTCAAGACAGCAAGATATTGTAAGATAAAGTTGTGATCCAGAGTACATGTGAGAGAGAGAGCTGTGGTGCCCCACCTGCAGGATCACCCAGTGACCTTCTTTAGCAGCGATCTTGAGAGCTTCCTCGGCAACCTTCTCCTGACCCTGACCCAGAGACACATTATGAAGACGACGGTTCTCGCAGGTGTAGCCCAGGCGCTCTCCCAGCCGCTCCACCTCCTGCGAACGGGATACCAGAGGTCAACCGGAGCACTGCTCACCCCTCTATACTGCCACTCCTCCCAGTTATATATACACACATGACTGGGGTAATGCAGGTCTCTCAGCATGTCAAATGGTATCTAAAACCAAAAAAGAGATATTGCTTGTCTAATCACTACAACTGTTCATTCATTGTTGCCTAAAATAAAAAAAAAAAGTTGAAAATCGATTGATTCTGAACCAGGATCATGAATGAACCATAAGAATCATATACTGAAGACTGTGGGTCATACAAACACGAACGGTTTGTCTGTGAGAGTCTTGTGGTACCTTTTAGGAACAACCAAGGACAAAGTCTCATGATTTTTCTTCGTCCTTCGAACCCCTGAACCATATACTGGACGCCGCTGTTACTTTAACTCACAATTGGAAACTTACAGACATGGCAGCCAATACATAGAGCTATGCATCCTGCGGAGGTTGGCTCTGTGGATGAACAGCATAACATGGTTCACCTTGAGAGGGTCGACCCCTGGCGATAGGATGAAGAAGATGGGTGTCGAAGGCCCAGACTCCTCGTAACTCTGAGAGAAGTCAATGTTCTCTCCCTCCACGTACTTCCTGCCCATCCTCTCCTCGATGAAGAGCCTGGAGTGCAACGATTCCAGGGTCAAAAGTTGTCACACATGTGGACGCAAATGTCTTAAAAGAAAATATCATCTGTCTATGGCACACGGTCTAGTACGTACACCTTCGTATGGTCTATCAGAATGACCATGACGTGAAAAGCAATCTCTCTCTCACTCTCTCTCTCTCTCTCTCTCTCTCTCTCTCTGGACATAGCGGTCAACACTTACTGCATGGCATGGGTCATGCGGTCGGGCCTTAGGGCCCTCATGATGACGAGCCTCTGTACGTCTGAGCGACCTTTCCACTCGCCCGGCAGCTTCTCCCGCTCCGGAGCCTCACACTCACAGTACATCCGCCATCGCTTCACGCTGTTCTCAATGTCCCGGTCCAGGTTTCTTCAGGGATGAAGGTAACACGTCGGCAATACAGTCATATCATAAGTAGAAGCTTAATGCATCACACAAGTTAATAAAATTATTAATGGTTTTGTTTACTGAAGATAGTGAGCGGCAGACAAAGAGCGTAAACCCGTTCTTTGTGATGAGTCTTTCTGGTAAACCATCTGACATAGCTACTTCGTGTGTTCTAGGTTACGTCAACAGTTTCATTTGCTCAAACAAGTTGGTTAATTGTGTTGGTAATACAAGGTCGTTCTGTAACTTGGAGAAATACAGTAAATTATCTAATGATGAAGTGAACATTTATAAAAGTATAGTGTATACTGATATGTTAAAGCTAGCTACATAGTATTATCCAAAAAGATTCACCACTTTAGTTAACAGCTTGAAGAATGACAGTGAACTACATCTATCTAAACCAGATAAGGTCAATACAGTTGTGATTATGAAAAAAGATAATTATTTTTCAATGAATTATCTTTTAAGTGATGATACAATATACCTCAAACTTTGTAAAAGTCCACTAGACACGGATATTGTTCACTTTAGCAAATAACTGAAGTTACTGAAAGGTAATATGACGATTCTTTCATCAAAATGTTCATCTGAGAGTCATATTTGTATGGACTTATCAAAACACATAAGCCAGACTATCCAGCAAGACCTATAGTGAGTTCAGAGGTCTCAAACACCACGAACAAGGTATCAAAATGACCATTTTCTTCATCAATCCCAACGAATTGTAATAGTTCAAATCCTGATATCATGTACAATGTAGCTTTCGTTAACAAACTGAATAATCTCCAAGTAAGTTAAGATTCCAGACTTGTAAGGTTTGATGCGTCATCCTGTTCACAAAAGTTCCAGTTGATAAAGTGTTGGAACATCTCGTAGATTCTTTGGATGATTTTGATTTAACCTTCTCAAATTCTGTTTCTTGGACTGATAGAATTGTGTCAAAGTCTGTATATTTGAATTTGATGAAGAATATTATGCTCAGAAGTTTGGCACGACGATTGGAATTCTATAAAGCATAACTACTAGGGGATATCTTACCCTCTAGGCAATCTGGTGTCTGGCCAACAAGTGAAAGTCTGATGGAGAATTGGAAAACTATTACATGTTATCATCTCTAATTGCTTGATCCATAGGATCGGAAACATTTAAGTTCAGCATTTACAGAGAATCCACTAATGTTTGTTTATGTATTCATTATCACTGTCCACATGATAGCGTTAAACAATCAAAATCCTTATCGATGTTCCGTAGTGCATTACGTATATACAGTCCAGAGTTTATGATTGAAGAATTTAAGAATATAATATATAGCACTGCATAAAAAGCTTAAGTATCTTAGATCTTTTGTGGACAAATGTTTTAATTTGGCAGAGAAATAATTTCATAGTTAGTTCCAAACTTACTCAAATTCTTTAATGTTCATGTAGCCTCTAGCAATACCACTACTGTTAAGACTATCTTAATCAGAAAATTTTGTGGGTTGTGTTTACGGAGTACCTTGCAAAAGTTGTAATATGATTTACAAAGGTCAGACTTGAAGGATCTCTCTGTAAGACTTAAGCAACATATAACTGTATCAGAACAGGATAGCTTTCCTATATACTTTTTTCAAAGTGTGATATACTGACCCTTGTCCTGAGAGGACCAAAACTACCGCAGTTAAAACCTGCAACTCTCTGATAAAAAAAAAATATCAATTACTCTTCCGCTATCTAGGAAAAGACAACAAAGGCCACATTCGTTCACACTCAGTCTCTTTCTGTCATGTATAATGCATCGAAACCACATCTCCCTATCCACATCCAGGCGCCACAAAACTTTCCATGGTTTATCCCAGAAGCTTCACATGTCCTGGTTCACTCCATTGACACTACGTCGACCCCGGTATACCACATCATTCCAATTCACTCCATTCCTTGATCGCCTTTCACCCTCCTGGATGTTCAGGCCCCGATCAATCAAAATCTTTTTCATTCCATCTTTCCACCTCCAATTTGGTCTCCCACTTCTCCTCGTTCCCTCCACCTCTGACACATATATCCTCTTTGTCAATCTTTCCTCACTCATTCTCTCCATGTGACCTAAACCATTTCAATACAACCTCTTCTGCTCTCTCAACCACACTCTTTTTATTACTACACATCTCTCTTACCCTTTCATTACTTACTCGATCAAATCACCTCATACCACATACTGTCCTTAAACATTTCATTTTCAACACATCCACCCTCCTCCGCACAACCCTATTTATAGCCCATGCCTCGCAGACATAAACATTGTTGGAACTACTATTCCTTCAAACATACCCTTTCTCGCTTCCACACGTTCTTCAACTCTCCCAGAACCTTCAACCCCTCCCCCACCCTGTGACTCACTTCCGCTTCCATGGTTCCATCTGCTGCCAAATCCACTCAAAGTATATCTAAAACACTCCACTTCCTCCAAGTTTTCTCCATTCAAACTTACCTCTCAATTAACTTGTCCCTCAACCCTTCTGAACCTAATAACCTTGCTCTCATTCACATTTACTCTCAACTTTCTTCTTTCACATACTTTACCAAACTCAGTCACCAACTTCTGCAGTTTCTCACTCGAGTCAGCCACCAGAGATGTATCATCAGCGAACAACAACTGACTCACTATCCAAGCCCTCTCATCCACAATAAACTGCACACTTACCCCTCTCTCCAAAACTCTTGCATTCACCTCCCTAACAACACCATCCATAAACAAATTAAACAACCATGGAGACATCACGCACCTCTGCCGCAAACCAACATTTACTGGGAATCAATCACTTTCCTCTCTTCCTACTCGTACACCAGCCTTACATCCTCAATAAAAACTTTTCACTGCTTTTATCAACTTGCCTCCTACACCATATACTCATAATGCTTTCCACAGAGTATCTCTATCAACTCTATCAAATGCCTTCTCTAGATCCATAAATGAATATATATATCTTTTCTTTCAAACTATTCGCCATTTCCCGCATTAGCGAGGTAGCGTTAAGAACAGAGGCCTGGGCCTTTGAGGGAATACCCTCACCTGGCCCAATTCTCTGTTCCTTCTTTTGGAAAATTAAAAAAAAATGAGAGGGGAGGATTTCCAGCCCCCCGCTCCCTCCCCTTTTAGTCGCCTTCTACGACACGCAGGGAATACATGGGAAGTATTCTTTCTCCCCTATCCCCAGGGGGAAAATATATATATATATATATATATATATATATATATATATATATATATATATATATATATATATATATATATATACACACACACATATATATATATATATATATATATATATATATATATATATATATATAAATATATATATATATATATATATATATATATATATATATATATATATATATATATATATATATATATATATATATATTATAGGTAATGGTTATACCTGAACTCATCAACCTGGGAGAGAGAGCGGATGGCGCCCCAGCTGTTGTTGGTGAGGAAGTCGATGGAGGACACTACGTTAGGCTGGATGGGGAAGCGCAGCAGAAGGTCAAGTTCTACCGTGCTTACCTCCCCCTGTGAGGCCAACACCTGGCGATACAGAGAAGAGTTCAGGTAGGAGTCAGGCACAGACGACAGTGCAGATTTCTTTCGATAATTTCCTTAAATTATGTAACTGAACCAGAGCGTGGGTGACAGTGGCTTGCAGAGGGGAAGAAATGAATAGTTAGACAGATATGGCTTAGTAGACGTCAAAATGCAAGAGAACTTATAGATGTATTACGGATATATATATATATATATATATATATATATATATATATATATATATATATATAGCGTTAATGTGATGGCCTTGATTACACTCTCAGTTGCCTGTGCCGTCTCAGCTAGTACATAAAAAGAAGAAATGAAAGAATGATTGCTGAAGGTCACGGGAGAGGAACGAGGAATCTTTGACCAGAATATTGTGGACACGGCCAAAAGTTATTTCCATTTTTCTTTTCATATAGATTCTTCAATTTTTTGTGAAAGAGCAACTGATGAAGGTAAGGAATTGAGGAAGAGGGACGACAGAGGATCATGTAGAAATATATAAGGAGTTAAATGATGAGTATGGGAGTGTTCTTACAGTGGAGGGCACGTAAGTCCTAACATGATGGAGGTGTATGAGGATCTTACACAACATTTGTATTGTTGCATGAGACAACCGCGCTAACCAAATTCATTGGCCTATATAAGGCTCTTGGCCCTTATGAAATATCTCCATATGTACTGACGGAAATTTGTATGTACACTCCAATGCTAGATGGATATGTGTGTATGCACTCAGCAGGTCGCTGAATGTGAGCACATACACTCAGTAGATGGCTGGATATGTGTATATACACTCAGTAGGTCGTTCAATTTGTGTATGTACACTCAGCAGGACGCTGGATATGTGTATGTACGCTGTAGGTCACTGGATAATTGTAGGACCTGTAGGTACACTCAGCAGGTCGTTGGATATGTGTATATACTCTTAGCAGATCGCTGGATGTGTGAATATGCACTCAGCAGGTCGCTGGATATGAGCATATATACTCAGCAGGTCGCTAGAAATACTGAATTCCTTGTCCCAGTTTATATTTTCAGAGGCGTTGTTTAACTGTTGTAGTTTCTACCATGATATCTTCTTTTTGACTCTACTTCCATCTATTTTCTTGTTCTGTTTACGCACCATGTCAATCTTCCCTCTTGATGTGTCGTATATAACATTCCCAATTCTTATGTTACTATGTATAAAGTTAAGATCTAGGAATTATGTTTTATCAGTGTCTGGTTCTAGTGTATACAGACGTGCTGATCCAGGAAATTTTCCTGTATTCACTCGAAGAACTTTTGTCTCCATGACTCACATCTCCATAACAATTCATAGTCTCCTTATGATTAATAAACTTTATCGTCTCCAGATAGTATGTTTATCACTGCTTCCTGTACCATCCTATTAATTCATTATTCACATATATATATATTTGTTCTGGATCGTTAGAATTTTTCGTAGTATTACATATCAAGTGGTGCAAGTGCACCACTATGTACTTATTTCTTTCAGTTACTCTTCCTTTACCTATTGCCTGAATGGTCCATCTCTCACTCTTTCCTGCAACCTAAGGCTACATTAGGAGGGGTCCTCGTTCTCCTGTTCCACCTTAATCTATTCATTTCCCTCCTCGCTATCACGATTCCTCTGGACACAACGGGTAAGATGATATCTCTTTAGTAAGTTTGGTTTCCACAACTCCCGCAATATCAGGTGCGTTTTCTTTCACATGATCCTTAAATTCAAGCTTTTTATCACTTGTTATTCATCCATTCTTATTTGTATACCTTCCTTACTTGCGATGT
The DNA here is from genome assembly GCF_036320965.1 of Panulirus ornatus. Taxonomy (NCBI): domain Eukaryota; kingdom Metazoa; phylum Arthropoda; class Malacostraca; order Decapoda; family Palinuridae; genus Panulirus; species Panulirus ornatus. The sequence goes on from NC_092253.1 coordinate 17,060,007, forward strand.
TTCATCTTCCTCCTACCACACACGAGTGTCTTTGCCATTTGATAGTGCTCTTTGCTTCTCATCCATCGTCCCTTGGTCCATCACGTTTGATAAATACCCCACTAGATGCCACCGTGTCTTCCATGGTGCCTAATCTGCCGGAGCTCCTCCTTGCTATCTGTCCATGTGAAGCGTAAACATAGCTGGTCTTCCCTTAACGTCTTCATCATAACCAATCTTTCTCTTCTCCTGCGTCTGGCATCTGCACAGCCTCCACTGTTCTTTTCCTAAGCATAACTTTTTTCTTCCTCCCTTCTTCTTCATCTGGTGTGTTATATTCTTCCTCGTTCAGTCATTAACGTCCGTCAGCTTCCTTTGTTTCATGTTAGGTGAGACGGCCCCGACAGCTGAATGCCATAATCACGGTCATCTTACTGATGCCATACCAAGGCCAGGTATCCAATTTATCGACCAGACCAATAAGGGAGGATGAACAGCTGGGTTGACTACGGGGCCGACTGACGCAACCTGGCCTCGAACCCATGCGGGCTCGACCGCGACACCTCAGAGGTCCTACTTTGTTCGTATCTTTAATTTTGTGTCACTCACTCTGTGGCTAGATCCTTTGGAGCTGAATATGTCTGACTATAGAATCTTCCTTCTGGCAAACGTGACATATTCCTGTATGGTCAGTAGTTTTCTAAACCTTCCATCGATCAAGCCATCAACGTTCTCGATTGTTCCATCTCTAACATTGCTTATGATTTTTTTGTTCCTCAGCTTTTGTTACTTTCCTATGTATCCCTGTCTGTGTGTGTCCAGGCCTCTACTCCACTGCATCAGTCCTCATGCTTTGTGTCTGTTGATCAGCCGCAGAAAAATTTTGTCCCTGTTCCCGCTTCCTTGTCCACTATTTTCAGTAGATTCTGTACAGACATTTTCTCTTGCTCAACAGCCTCTGCGACATCTACAAGAGAGCTTTCTTAACTCTTTTGTCTTCTAATGAATCTACCTTCTTACCTCTGGCTATACACCTGAATCCCCTCACATGATTTGAATCTCTCCTCATCTCAGTTGAAGATGATTTTCACATCTCCGAGTTCTTCCCTCATCTTACGACGCAATTCATGATCTTTAATTTGCTTCTTCAAATTTATCAGTTTTCTTCTAATTGTGTTATTTCTTTTTAAGGAATTTCAATAATATCCTCAGACAAATGTTAACTGATATTTCACCTTTCTTATCCTTCTCTGTGTGTGCGAGGTAGAAAACTCCAACCCATATTGAAGAGGTTCCTCCAGCCTGGGGCCTGGTTGTGGATAGGGGGAACATGACAGCTACAGAAGGTAAATAAGCCAATGAGGTCTTTTCTTCGTTTGTTCCTGGCGCTACGTCGATGTCGCACAAAACAACGAGCAAGTAAATAGGAGAAAATTCACCTCAGTTCACACAGCAGTTAGTTGTTTGCAACCAAAGTACAACACCAGATCCTTCCTTCTTCATGACCAAAATGGAATCAAACTTGATCCTGACTGTCTTCAGAGAAGTGTGTACCGTAAACAACATATAAAAAGAACAAGCCACTTAGTCAATCCTGCTTCTCCATAACACCCCGCAGGTCCAAGTCCAGTCATCTGTGTGGAACAGGATGACGTCAACATGTAGATTATAAATCAAATTGTTGTATGTTGTTAAAGACTTAAATAGTGTCAAGGGTGAGCAAATATGGACTGACTTGCCTGGAACGTCATCTGGGCAGCGAAGATGAGTTTGTCCTTCTCAAAGAGTCCCCTGGTCGTGTACAGGAAGACACTGTGGGTGATGGTGTCGATGAGCGCCGATACACGAATACGAACGTCATCATTAGCTTCCGAACGTTCGATGGCCTTCTGGAACACCACCCGGAAAGCCTGACCGAAGAACAAAATTTGACGTAGAAAAGAAAATAACAAAAGAAAATAGTTATCTATTACTGCAACAAGATGGAGACTATGAACAGGTTAAGACAACAGCTGCAACAATGATACATAGGAAGTCAAGTATACACTAATGTGTTACTGGAACAATGAAAAAAAGAAACTAAACCCTGGTTATATTAACGACTCCCGTGACGCAATCACGGGTGGTCCAGGGTCGAGCGCATAGGTTCGAATCCTGGTTACGGCAGTCGGTCCACAGTCAACCCAACTGTTCATCCACCCCTAGAGGTTGGTCGATAAAATATGTACCTGGCTCAGGCTAGGGTATATATATACATATATACACACACGCAAATATACACACCTGTACATCTCAATGTACACACATATATATACACACACAGACATATACATATATACACATATACATAATTCATACTGTCTGCCTTTATTTGTTCCCATCGCCACCTCGCCACACATGGAAATAACAACCCCCTCCCCCCCTCATGTGTGCGAGGTACCGCTAGGAAAAGACACCAAAGGCCCCATTCGTTCACACTCGATCTCTAGCTGTCATGTAATAATGCACCGAAACCGCAGCTCCCTTTCCACATCCAGGTCCCACACAACTTTCCATGGTTTACCCCAGACGCTTCACATGCCCTGGTTCAATCCATTAACAGCACGTCGACCCCGGTATACCACATCGTTCCAATTCACTCTATTCCTTGCATGCCTTTCACCCTCCTGCATGTTCAGGCCTCGATCACTCAAAATCTTTTTCACTCCATCCTTCCACCTCTGACACATATATCCTCTTTGTCAATCTTTCCTCACTCATTCTCTCCATGTGACCAAACCATTTCAAAACACCCTCTTCTGCTCTCTCAACCACACTCTTTTTATTTCCACACATCTCTCTTACCCTTACATTACTTACTCGATCAAACCACCTCACACCACATATTGTCCTCAAACATCTCATTTCCAGCACATCCACCCTCCTGCGCACAACTCTATCCATAGCCCACGCCTCGCAACCATACAACATTGTTGGAACCACTATTCCTTCAAACATACCCATTTTTGCTTTTCGAGATAATGTTCTCGACTTCCAAACATTCTTCAAGGCTCATAGAATTTTCGCCCCCTCCCCCACCCTATGATTCACTTCCGCTTCCATGGTTCCATCCGCTGCCAGATCCACTCCCAGATATCTAAAACACTTTAATTCCTCCAGTTTTTCTCCATTCAAACTTACCTCCCAATTGACTTGACCCTCAACCCTACTGTACCTAATAACCTTGCTCTTATTCACATTTACTCTTAACTTTCTTCTTTGACACACTTTACCAAACTCAGTCACCAGCTTCTGCAGTTTCTTACATGAATCAGCCACCAGCGTTGTATCATCAGCGAACAACAACTGACTCACTTCCCAAGCTCTCTCATCCACAACAGACTGCATACTTGCCCCTCTTTCCAAAACTCTTGCATTCACCTCCCTAACAACCCCATCCATAAACAAATTAAACAACCATGGAGACATCACACACCCCTGCAGCAAACCTACATTCACTGAGAACCAATCACTTTCCTCTCTTCCTACACGTACACCCACACGTACGTACACGTACGTATGCCTTCTCCAGGTCCATAAATGCTATATACAAATCCATTTGTTTTTCTAAGTATTTCTCACATACATTCTTCAAAGCAAACACCTGATCCACACATCCTCTACCACTTCTAAAACCACACTGCTCTTCCCCAATCTGATGCTCTGTACATGCCTTCAGCCTCTCAATCAATACCCTCCCATATAATTCACTAGGAATACTCAACAAACTTATACCTCTGTAATTTGAGCACTCACTTTTATCCCCTTTGCCTTTGTACAATGGCACTATGCACGCATTCTGCCAATCCTCAGGCACCTCACCATGAGTCATACATACATTAAATAACCTTACCAACCAGTCAACAATACAGTCACCCCCTTTTTTAATAAATTCCACTGCAATACCATCCAAACCTGCTGCCTTGCCGGCTTTCATCTTCCGTAAAGCTTTTACTACCTCTTCTCTATTTACCAAATAATTTTCCCTAACCCTCTCACTTTGCACACCACCTCGACCAAAACACCCTATATCTGCCACTCTATCATCAAACACATTCAACAAACCTTCAAAATACTCACTCCATCTCCTTCTCACATCACCACTACTTGTTATCACCTCCCCATTAGCCCCCTTCACTGACGTTCCCATTTGCTCCCTTGTCTTACGCACTTTATTTACCTCCTTCCAAAACATCTTTTTATTCCCCTAAAATTTAATGATACTCTCTCACCCCAACTCTCATTTGCCCTCTTTTTCACCTCTTGCACCTTTCTCTTGACCTCCTGCCTCTTTCTTTTATACCTCTCCCACTCATTTGCATTTTTTCCCTGCAAAAATCGTCCAAATGCCTCTCTCTTCTCTTTCACTAATAATCTTACTTCTTCATCCCACCACTCACTACCTTTTCTAATCAACCCACCTCCCACGCTTCTCATGCCACAAGCATCTTTTGTGCAAGCCATCACTGCTTCCCTAAATACATCCCATTCCTCCCCCACTCCCCTTACCTCCTTTGTTCTCACTTTTTTCCATTCTGTACTCAGTATTTCCTGGTACTTCCTCACACAAGTCTTCTTCCCAAGCTCACTTATTCTCACCACTGTCCTCACCCCAACCTTCTCTCTTCTTTTCTGAAAACCCCCACAAATCTTCACCTTCGCCTCCACAAGATAATGATCAGACATCCCTCCAGTTGCACCTCTCAGCACATTAACATCTAAAAGTCTCTCTTTCGTGCGTCTATCAATTAACACGTAATCCAATAACGCTCTCTGGCCATCTCTCCTACTTACATACGTATACTTATGTATATCTCGCTTTTTAAACCAGGTATTCCCAATCACCAGTCCTTTTTCACCACAGAAATCTACAAGCTCTTCACCATTTCCATTTACAACACTGAACACTCCATGTATGCCAATTATTCCCTCAACTGCCACATTACTCACCTTTGCATTCAAATCACCCATCACTATAACCCGGTCTCGTGCATCAAAACCACTAACACACTCATTCAGCTGCTCCCAAAACACTTGCCTCTCATGATCTTTCTTCTCATGCCCACGTGCATATGCACCAATAATCACCCACCTCTCTCCATCAACTTTCAGTTTTGCCCATATCAATCTAGAATTTACTTTCTTACACTCTATCACATACTCCCACAACTCCTGATTCAGGAGTAGTGCTACTCCTTCCCTTGCTCTTGTCCTCTCACTAACCCCTGACTTTACTCCCAAGATATTCCCAAACCACTCTTTCCCTTTACCCTTGAGCTTCGTTTGACTCAGAGCCAAAACATCCAGGTTTCTTTCCTCAAACATACTACCTATCTCTCCTTTTTTCACATCTTGGTTACATCCACACACATTTAGACACCCCAATCTGAGCCTTCGAGGAGGATGAGCACTCCTCGCGTGACTCCTTCTTCTGTTTCCCCTTTTAGAAAGTTAAAATACAAGGAGGGGAGGGTTTCTGGCCCCCCGCTCCCGTCCCCTTTAGTCGCTTTCTACGACACGTGAGGAATGCTCACTAAAGTATTCTTTTAGTCACTAAAGTATTCTTACTTCGAACTCGAACCCTTTGCGTGGTAGTTGGGAACGTTAACCGCCTGGCTATGATCGCCCTTTGTATGGAAATGACTGTTCGATTAGTATTAAACGCATACCCTTCGTCCCATATCCATGAGCAACGGGGTCTGGAATGGTCAATTCCCATCAGGCTCATATTAACAGTAGTCAGCAATTTCACAGAACTTATCACACGTGGAGGTATATGAACACAAATATAGTGCACATGAACAAGCACTCTTCACAGAACACATAATATTCTTCAACAACAAGGATTCGAACCCGGGCCAGTTTTTATTGAATTGATGAAGTCGTGTATAAAAGACTGTGTATTTCAATTCAATGTCGAATAATATGCTCAGATATTTGATATGGCAATAGGTAACCCTCTTTCACCTGTATTAAGTAATCTTTACATGGAATTCTTTGAAACAAAGTTTTAAAAGATACATCACCTTCTAATGCAGTTTGGTTTAGGTAGGTAGATGATGTTCTTTGTGTTTAGCTAACAAATGAAAATTTACAAACATTTTTCCCCTTAATAATTTAGTACCTTCCATCGACTTTACTGTAGAAAGTGAAAATAATGGTATGGTACCATAATTAGATTGCATGATCCATAGGGATGCAAACATGTTAATTTTAGCATATGCAGAAAACCTACCAGTGTGTGCTCATATATCCATTATTACTCAGTTTAACACGACAGAGTTAAATTATCATTCCAGTTTATGTTCCTGAGTTCATTACGTATTTGCAGTCCAGAGTTTATTGATGATGAGTTTGAAAAGATACAATCTATTGTATCCAAGTTAAAGTATCCTAGATCTTTCATTGATAAATCCCTTACGTTGGCAAAGAAATCATTTTATAGAGTTGAACCCAAACATCCCATTGACACCATGAATCTTTTAGTTCTCCCTTTTAATAATGATTATACTTACTAGGTTACTTAAATCCTTTAATGTAAATGTTGCCTTCAGCATCAATAATACTATAAAGAATTCCAGGAAGACCCTTCAGTATTTCACAAATATCAAAAGCATGAACATTTCTGCCACAGCGTTACCTGTCCAGAGGAACATTATCATGCATTACATTGCAAACTTGAGAAAGATTAAGAGCATTTGAAATTCTAACGAAGACACACAACCACATCAGTTCTATAACACTGTTCTCAAACGACTGAAAATTAACGTGTAGGCAACAGGTGTTGATAGATGAAATGACCTCCCCGAAAAAAATTAATAAACACAAAAAAGGAAAAATAACTAATTTCAATACTATTCCTCGAATATGAAGATCCTGAGTTGATTTTGTTCATGTTATGGTATTAGAACATGGAAGTAAATCATGGTATTAGAACATGGAAGTAAATCATGGTATTAGAACATGGAAGTAAATCATATTGAAAATGTGGCACAAGTTGATCATAATGCACCACGTACCTTGAGTGAAAACTGGTAGATGGGGTTGATCATAATGCACCACGTACCTTGAGTGAGAACTGGTAGATGGGGTTGATCATAATGCACCACGTACCTTGAGTGAGAACTGGTAGATGGGGTTGATCATAATGCACCACGTACCTTGAGTGAGAACTGGTAGATGGGGTTGATCATAATGCACCACGTACCTTGAGTGAGAACTGGTAGATGGGGTTGATCATAGTGTACCACGTATCTTGAGTGAGAACTGGTAGATGGGGTTGATCATAGTGTACCACGTATCTTGAGTGAGAACTGGTAGATGGGGTTGATCATAGTGTAACACGTACCTTGAGTGAGAACTGGTAGATGGGGTTGATCATAGTGTAACACGTACCTTGAGTGAGAACTGGTAGATGGGGTTGATCATAGTGTAACACGTACCTTGAGTGAGAACTGGTAGATGGGGTTGATCATAGTGTAACACGTATCTTGAGTGAGAACTGGTAGATGGGGTTGATCATAGTGTAACACGTACCTTGAGTGAGAACTGGTAGATGGGGTTGATCATAGTGTAACACGTATCTTGAGTGAGAACTGGTAGATGGGGTTGATCATAGTGTAACACGTACCTTGAGTGAGAACTGGTAGATGGGGTTGATCATAGTGTAACACGTATCTTGAGTGAGAACTGGTAGATGGGGTTGATCATAGTGTAACACGTACCTTGAGTGAGAACTGGTAGATGGGGTTGATCATAGTGTAACACGTACCTTGAGTGAGAACTGGTAGATGGGGTTGATCATAGTGTAACACGTACCTTGAGTGAGAACTGGTAGATGGGGTTGATCATAGTGTAACACGTACCTTGAGTGAGAACTGGTAGATGGGGTTGATCATAGTGTAACACGTACCTTGAGTGAGAACTGGTAGATGGGGTTGATCATAGTGTAACACGTATCTTGAGTGAGAACTGGTAGATGGGGTTGATCATAGTGTAACACGTACCTTGAGTGAGAACTGGTAGATGGGGTTGATCATAGTGTAACACGTACCTTGAGTGAGAACTGGTAGATGGGGTTGATCATAATGTAACACGTACCTTGAGTGAGAACTGGTAGATGGGGTTGATCATAGTGTAACACGTACCTTGAGTGAGAACTGGTAGATGGGGTTGATCTTGTGAAGGTCATTAAGGATGAAGTACAGGAGGGAGGCCCTGGCCGCTGCTGGCCGGTACAACTCTCGCGCCTCGTCAATCTGTGCACTGGTGACCCGCGCCTCTGCCACCTGACACAAGATGTCGTGAACACTGTAAGTACACACACACACACACACACACACAAACACACACACACACACAAACACACACACACACACACACACACACACACACACGTAAACATCACTCGTAGTATATATTCAAGAAGTTACTATGCCAGAAGTTAGAGAAAGGGGTCGAAGGGTTTGGTTAGGCTAGTCCATTATTCTTACTATCTGCAAAAGTAATAATTTCTCCTTCATTATGTACAACGACTAATTAAAGATGCTGTAATTATATTCGAATTCTTTATCGATCAATATCAACATGGTATTAATGATGATCTCGTGATCATGTCCCCTTTATCCATATTGATCAGTGTGATCACTACTATACAGCCGCCATGAAGGATACGTCATCCCAGATTACTGACGTCACGACACAGTCCCTATGACGTTAAGAATGACGTCACGGCACAATCCCTAATGACGTAAAGAATGACGTCACGGCACAATCCCTAATGACGTTAAGAATGACGTCACGACACAATCCCTAATGACGTAAAGAATGACGTCACGGCACAATCCCTAATGACGTTAAGAATGACGTCACGACACAATCCCTAATGACGTTAAGAATGACGTCACGGCGCAATCCCTAATGACGTTAAGAATGACGTCACGACACAATCCCTAATGACGTTAAGAATGACGTCACGACACAATCCCTAATGACGTTAAGAATGACGTCACGACACATTCCCTAATGACGTAAAGAATGACGTCACGACACAATCCCTAATGACGTTAAGAATGACGTCACGACACAGTCCCTAATGACGTTAAGAATGACGTCACGACACAATTCCTAATGACGTTAACAATGACCTCACGACACAATCCTTAATGACGTTAAGAATGACGTCACGACACAATCCCTAATGACGTTAAGAATGACGTCACGACACAATCCCTAATGACGTAGAGAATGACGACATGACACAATCCTTAATGACGTTAAGGATGACGTCACGACACAATCCCTAATGACGTTAAGAATGACGTCACGACACAATCCCTAATGACGTTAAGAATGACGTCACGACACAATCCCTAATGACGTTAAGAATGACGTCACGACACAATCGCTAATGACGTTAAGAATGACGTCACGACACAATCCCTAACGACGTTAAGAATGATGTCACGACACAATCCCTAATGACGTTAAGAATGACGTCACGACACAATTCCTAATGACGTTAACAATGACCTCACGACACAATCCTTAATGACGTTAAGAATGACGTCACGACACAATCCCTAATGACGTTAAGAATGACGTCACGACACAATCCCTAATGACGTAGAGAATGACGACATGACACAATCCTTAATGACGTTAAGGATGACGTCACGACACAATCCCTAATGACGTTAAGAATGACGTCACGACACAATCCCTAATGACGTTAAGAATGACGTCACGACACAATCCCTAATGACGTTAAGAATGACGTCACGACACAATCCCTGATGACGTTAAGAATGACGTCACGACACAATCCCTAACGACGTTAAGAATGATGTCACGACACAATCCCTAATGACGTTAAGAATGACGTTACGACAGTCCCTAATGACGTTAACAATGACGTCACGACACAATCCCTAATGACGCTAACAATGACGTCACGGCACAATCCCTAATGACGTTAAGAATGACGTCACGACACAATCCCTGATGACGTTAAGAATGACGTCACGACACAATCCCTAACGACGTTAAGAATGACGTCACGACACAATCCCTAATGACGTTAAGAATGACGTCACGACAGTCCCTAATGACGTTAAGAATGACGTCACGACACAATCCCTAATGACGTTAAGAATGACGTCACGACACAATCCCTAATGACGTTAAGAATGACGTCACGACACAATCCCTAATGACGTTAAGAATGACGTCACGACACAATCCTAATGACGTTAACAATGACGTAACGGCGCAATCCCTAATGACGTTAAGAATGACGTCACGACACAATCCCTAATGACGTTAAGAATGACGTCACGACACAATCCCTAATGACGTTAACAATGACGTCACGGCACAATCCCTAATGACGTTAAGAATGACGTTACGACACAATCCCTAATGACGTTACGACACAATCCCTAATGACGTTTCATATGTTTGTCATATTTATATGATTATATTATAGTTATCATTACTTTTCATATGTTGTGTTATATCATAGTCATCATTACTTTTCATGTGTTGTTATATTATAGTTATCATTACTTTTCATGTGTTGTGTTATATTATAGTCATCATTACTTTTCATGTGTTGTGTTATAGTCATCATTACTTTTCATATGTTGTGTTATATTATAGTCATCATTACTTTTCATATGTTGTGTTATATTATAGTCATCATTACTTTTCATGTGTTGTGTTATATTATAGTTATCATTACTTTTCATGTGTTGTGTTATAGTTATCATTACTTTTCATATGCTGTGTTATATTATAGTTATCATTACTTTTCATGTGTTGTGTTATAGTTATCATTACTTTTCATATGTTGTGTTATATTATAGTCATCATTACTTTTCATATGTTGTGTTATATTATAGTCATCATTACTTTTCATATGTTGTGTTATATTATAGTCATCATTACTTTTCATATGTTGTGTTATATCATAGTCATCATTACTTTTCATGTGTTGTGTTATATTATAGTTATCATTACTTTTCATGTGTTGTGTTATATCATAGTCATCATTACTTTTCATATGTTGTGTTATATTATAGTTATCATTACTTTTCATATGTTGTGTTATATTATAGTCATCATTACTTTTCATGTGTTGTGTTATATTATAGTTATCATTACTTTTCATGTGTTGTGTTATATTATAGTTATCATTACTTTTCATATGTTGTGTTATATTATAGTCATCATTACTTTTCATATGTTGTGTTATATTATAGTCATCATTACTTTTCATATGTTGTGTTATATTATAGTCATCATTACTTTTCATATGTTGTGTTATATTATAGTCATCATTACTTTTCATATGTTGTGTTATATTATAGTCATCATTACTTTTCATATGTTGTGTTATATTATAGTCATCATTACTTTTCTTATGTGTTATATTATAGTCATCATTACTTTTCATATGTGTTATATTATAGTTATCATTACTTTTCATATGTGTTATATTATAGTCATCATTACTTTTCATATGTGTTATATTATAGTCATCATTACTTTTCTTATGTGTTATATTATAGTCATCATTACTTTTCATATGTGTTATATTATAGTTATCATTACTTTTCATATGTTGTGTTATATTATAGTCATCATTACTTTTCATATGTTGTGTTATATTATAGTCATCATTACTTTTCATATGTTGTGTTATATTATAGTCATCATTACTTTTCATATGTTGTGTTATATTATAGTCATCATTACTTTTCATATGTTGTGTTATATTATAGTCATCATTACTTTTCATATGTTGTGTTATATTATAGTCATCATTACTTTTCATATGTTGTGTTATATTATAGTCATCATTACTTTTCATCCTGCTATCATCAAGCCCTGCTGGTCATCCTGCTATCATCAAGACCTGCTGGTCATCCTGTTATCATCAAGACCTGCTGGTCATCCTGTTATCATCAAGACCTGCTGGTCATCCTGCTATCATCAAGACCTGCTGGTCATCCTGCTATCATCAAGACCTGCTGGTCATCCTGCTATCATCAAGACCTGCTGGTCATCCTGTTATCATCAAGACCTGCTGGTCATCCTGTTATCATCAAGACCTGCTGGTCATCCTGTTATCATCAAGACCTGCTGGTCATCCTGTTATCATCAAGACCTGCTGGTCATCCTGCTATCATCAAGACCTGCTGGTCATCCTGCTATGATCAAGACCTGCTGGTCATCCTGTTATCATCAAGACCTGCTGGTCATCCTGCTATGATCAAGACCTGCTGGTCATCCTGCTATCATCAAGACCTGCTGGTCATCCTGCTATCATCAAGACCTGCTGGTCATCCTGCTATGATCAAGACCTGCTGGTCATCCTGTTATCATCAAGACCTGCTGGTCATCCTGCTATCATCAAGACCTGCTGGTCATCCTGCTATCATCAAGACCTGCTGGTCATCCTGTTATCATCAAGACCTGCTGGTCATCCTGCTATCATCAAGACCTGCTGGTCATCCTGCTATCATCAAGACCTGCTGGTCATCCTGCTATCATCAAGACCTGCTGGTCATCCTGCTATCATCAAGACCTGCTGGTCATCCTGCTATCATCAAGACCTGCTGGTCATCCTGCTATCATCAAGACCTGCTGGTCATCCTGCTATCATCAAGACCTGCTGGTCATCCTGCTATCATCAAGACCTGCTGGTCATCCTGCTATCATCAAGACCTGCTGGTCATCCTGCTATCATCAAGACCTGCTGGTCATCCTGTTATCATCAAGACCTGCTGGTCATCCTGCTATCATCAAGACCTGCTGGTCATCCTGTTATCATCAAGACCTGCTGGTCATCCTGCTATCATCAAGACCTGCTGGTCATCCTGCTATCATCAAGACCTGCTGGTCATCCTGCTATCATCAAGACCTGCTGGTCATCCTGTTATCATCAAGACCTGCTGGTCATCCTGCTATCATCAAGACCTGCTGGTCATCCTGCTATCATCAAGACCTGCTGGTCATCCTGTTATCATCAACACCTGCTGGTCATCCTGCTATCATCAAGACCTGCTGGTCATCCTGCTATCATCAAGACCTGCTGGTCATCCTGCTATCATCAAGACCTGCTGGTCATCCTGCTATCATCAAGACCTGCTGGTCATCCTGCTATCATCAAGACCTGCTGGTCATCCTGTTATCATCAAGACCTGCTGGTCATCCTGCTATCATCAAGACCTGCTGGTCATCCTGCTATCATCAAGACCTGCTGGTCATCCTGCTATCATCAAGACCTGCTGGTCATCCTGCTATCATCAAGACCTGCTGGTCATCCTGCTATCATCAAGACCTGCTGGTCATCCTGTTATCATCAAGACCTGCTGGTCATCCTGTTATCATCAAGACCTGCTGGTAATTCCTAATGGAAGTCACACAAGCCTTTGCCGCCACTACGGCAGGTACACAACCCAGACCATCCCAGACCCCAGTGCTGGGTTTAGACCATCCCAGACCCCAGTGCTGGGTTTAGACCATCCCAGACCCCAGTGCTGGGCTCAGACCATCCCAGACCCCAGTGCTGGGTTTAGACCATCCCAGATCCCAGTGCTGGGCTCAGACCATCCCAGACCCCAGTGCTGGGTTTAGACCATCCCAGACCCCAGTGCTGGGTTTAGACCATCCCAGACCCCAGTGCTGGGTTTAGACCATCCCAGATCCCAGTGCTGGGTTCAGACTCCACCAGGATGTGTTACGTGGTTATCCCATCACTGCCTGGAAGGACATCTCTTGTTCTCTATAGGACACAACAGGTGACTGTAACGTAATATTTCTTACAACACAGACGAGAGCAAGAAAGTTACGTACGCTGGAGAGGAATTCATGCAGGGCGGTGAGGGAGATATGGGCTGGTCAGAAACACACGAGACACATGGTTTAGTTATCAGCCTGAGCGCAGCGGACAACACCTACATGGCATGATTTTGTTGAGCAGAATGAAGAAAGCTTTGTTCAAGTAATTTGGTTTGCTTTAGAAAAAAAAAGAGATTTGGTTTGCTTTAGAAAAAATGATTTGTATATAAAGACTTAACATTTGAATTACACAACCAAAGAACTGAATTCATAAATTCATTTCCCCCATAATACGCCTAAAAGACCAGGAAAATCCTCCACATCTGACCTTCTCCTGGATCTCCTGGGCCGTAGCCTTGGTGTGTTCCAGGTTCTCCACGAGCGCCGTGTCTCCCAGGAAGTTACCTGCGGCTGACGAGAGTCGGCTCAGGAGATCGTCCTCCAGGTGCTTCAGCTGGATCTTGAAGTCATTCTGTTGCTTGGTCAAGTTATACTGGAAAATAGTGAAGATTACACAGAAAACGTTAGTATCTGCCTCCCAGTCCTTTTTGTTGATTAATCTCTCTCTCTCTCTCTCTCTCTCTCTCTCTCTCTCTCTCTCTCTCTCTCTCTCTCTCTCTCTCTCTCTCTTATGGATGGGGTGGTTAGGGAGGTAAGTGATAAAGAGTTTTGGAAAAATGTGCAAGTATGCAGTCTGTTGGGGATGAGAGGGGCCTGTGAAGAGAGTCAGTTGTTGTTCGTCGATGATACAGCACTGGTGGCTGATTCGGGTGAGAAACTGTAGAAGTTGGTGACTGAGTTCCGAAAAGTGAGTGAAAGGAGAAAGTTGAGAGTAAATGAGAAAAAAAGCAAAGTGAATAGATTCAGAAGGGTTGAGGGACAAGTTAGCAGGGATGTAACTTTGAATGGAGAAAATGAAGTGCTTTAGATATCTGGGGGTGGACTTAGGAGCGAATGGAGCCATGAAAGTGGAAATGAGCTACAGAGTGGGAGAGGGGGCGAAGGTTCTGGGAGCGACGAAGAGTGTGTGGAAAGAGAGGACGTTATCTCGAAGAGCATAAATGAGTATGTTTGAAGGAATAGTGGTTCCGACAATATTATGCGGTTGCGAGGCATAGGCTATAGATAGGGTTGTACGGAGGAGGGTGGACGTGTTGAAAATGAAATGTTCGAAGACAATATGAGGTGTGAGGTGGTTCGATCGAGTAAGTAGTGAAAGTGTAAGATAGATGTGTGGTGGCAAAAAGAATGTGGTTGAGAGTACAGAGAAGGATATGTTGAAACGGTTTGGACATATGGGAAGAATGAGTGAGGAAATATTGACAAAGAGGATATATGTGTCAGAGATGAAGGGAACAAGGAGAAGCGGGAGACCAAATTGGAGGTGGAAGGATGGAGTGAAAAAGGCTTTGAAATATCGAGGCCTGAAAATACAGGAGGGTGAGAGGGGTGCAAGTAATAGAGTGAATTGGAAAGATGAGGTATACTGGGGTCGATATGCTGTCAATGGACTGAACCGGGTATGTGAAACGTCTGCGGTAAACCAAGGAAAGGTCTGTGGGTCCTGGATGTGGATAGGGAGCTGCGGTTTCGGTGCATTACACATGACAGCTGGAGACTTAATGTGAACGAATGTGGCTTTTTTTGGCCTTTTTTCCTGGCGCTACCTCGCTGACGCAAGGGGTAGCCGAGATGTTTCCTGTGGGGCAGGGTGGCGCCGAGAATGGATGAAGGCCATCATGTATGAATATGTACATGTGTATATATGTGTAAGTTTGTGTATAAATATATATATATATATATATATATATATATATGTATATATATATATATATATATATATATATATATATATATATATATATATTTTTTTTTTTTTTTTTGTCGCTGTCTCCCGCGTTTGCGAGGTAGCGCAAGGAAACAGACGAAAGAAATGGCCCAACCCACCCCCATACACATGCCTTGATTCAATCCACTGACAGCACGTCAACCCCGGTATACCACATCGCTCCAATTCACTCTATTCTTTGCCCTCCTTTCACCCTCCTGCATGTTCAGGCCCCGATCACACAAAATCTTTTTCACTCCATCTTTCCACCTCCAATTTGGTCTCCCTCTTCTCCTCGTTCCCTCCACCTCCGACACATATATCCTCTTGGTCAATCTTTCCTCACTCATTCTCTCCATGTGACCAAACCATTTCAAAACACCCTCTTCTGCTCTCTCAACCACGCTCTTTTTATTTCCACACATCTCTCTTACCCTTACGTTACTTACTCGATCAAACCACCTCACACCACACATTGTCCTCAAACATCTCATTTCCAGCACATCCATCCTCCTGCGCACAACTCTATCCATAGTCCACGCCTCGCAACCATACAACGTTGTTGGAACCACAATTCCTTCAAACATACCCATTTTTGCTTTCCGAGATAATGTTCTCGACTTCCACACATTCTTCAAGGCTCCCAGAATTTTCGCCCCCTCCCCCACCCTATGATCCACTTCCGCTTCCATGGTTCCATCCGCTGCCAGATCCACTCCCAGATATCTAAAACACTTCACTTCCTCCAGTTTTTCTCCATTCAAACTCACCTCCCAATTGAATTGACCCTCAACCCTACTGTACCTAATAACCTTGCTCTTATTCACATTTACTCTTAACTTTCTTCTTTCACACACTTTACCAAACTCAGTCACCAGCTTCTGCAGTTTCTCACATGAATCAGCCACCAGCGCTGTATCATCAGCGAACAACAACTGACTCACTTCCCAAGCTCTCTCATCCACAACAGACTTCATACTTGCCCCCTCCCTAACAACCCCACCCATAAACAAATTAAACAACCATGGAGACATCACACACCCCTGCCGCAAACCTACATTCACTGAGAACCAATCACTTTCCTCTCTTCCTACATGAACACATGCCTTACATCCTCGATAAAAACTTTTCACTGCTTCTAACAACTTGCCTCCCACACCATATATTCTTAATACCTTCCACAGAGCATCTCTATCAACTCTATCATATGCCTTCTCCAGATCCATAAATGCTACATACAAATCCATTTGCTTTTCTAAGTATTTCTCACATACATTCTTCAAAGCAAACACCTGATCCACACATCCTCTACCACTTCTGAAACTACACTGCTCTTTCCCAATCTGATGCTCTGTACATGCCTTCACCCTCTCAATCAATACCCTCCCATATAATTTGCCAGGAATACTCAACAAACTTATACCTCTGTAATTTGAGCACTCACTCTTATCCCCTTTGCCTTTGTACAATGGCACTATGCACGCATTCCGCCAATCCTCAGGCACCTCACCATGAGTCATACATACATTAAATAACCTTACCAACCAGTCAACAATACAGTCACCCCCTTTTTTAATAAATTCCACTGCAATACCATCCAAACCTGCTGCCTTGCCGGCTTTCATCTTCCGCAAAGCTTTTACTACCTCTTCTCTGTTTACCAACTCATTTTCCCTAACCCTCGCACTTTGCACACCACCTCGACCAAAACACCCTATATCTGCCACTCTATCATCAAACACATTCAACAAACCTTCAAAATACTCACTCCATCTCCTTCTCACATCACCACTACTTGTTATCATCTCCCCATTTGCGCCCTTCACTGAAGCTCCCATTTGCTCCCTTGTCTTACGCACTTTATTTACCTCCTTCCAGAACATCTTTTTATTCTCACTAAAATTTAATGATACTCTCTCACCCCAACTCTCATTTGCCCTTTTTTTCACCTCTTGCACCTTTCTCTTGACCTCCTGTCTCTTTCTTTTATACGCCTCCCACTCAATTTCATTTTTTCCCTGCATAAATCGTCCAAATGCCTCTCTCTTCTCTTTCACTAATACTCTTACTTCTTCATCCCACCACTCACTACCCTTTCTAATCAACCCACCTCCCACTCTTCTCATGCCACAAGCATCTTTTGCGCAATCCATCACTGATTCCCTAAATACATCCCATTCCTCCCCCACTCCCCTTACTTCCATTGTTCTCACCTTTTTCCATTCTGTACTCAGTCTCTCCTGGTACTTCCTCACACAAGTCTCCTTCCCAAGCTCACTTACTCTCACCACCCTCTTCACCCCAACATTCACTCTTCTTTTCTGAAAACCCATACAAATCTTCACCTTAGCCTCCACAAGATAATGATCAGACATCCCTCCAGTTGCACCTCTCAGCACATTAACATCCAAAAGTCTCTCTTTCGCGCGCCTGTCAATTAACACGTAATCCAATAACGCTCTCTGGCCATCTCTCCTACTTACATAAGTATACTTATGTATATCTCGCTTTTTAAACCAGGTATTCCCAATCATCAGTCCTTTTTCAGCAAATAAATCTACAAGCTCTTCACCATTTCCATTTACAACACTGAACACCCCATGTATACCAATTATTCCCTCAACTGCCACATTACTCACCTTTGCATTCAAATCACCCATCACCATAACCCGGTCTCGTGCATCAAAACCACTAACACACTCATTCAGCTGCTCCCAAAACACTTGCCTCTCATGATCTTTCTTCTCATGCCCAGGTGCATATGCACCAATAATCACCCATCTCTCTCCATCAACTTTCAGTTTTACCCATATTAATCGAGAATTTACTTTCTTACATTCTATCACATACTTCCACAACTCCTGTTTCAGGAGTACTGCTACTCCTTCCCTTGCTCTTGTCCTCTCACTAACCCCTGACTTTACTCCCAAGACCTTCCCAAACCCTTGAGATTCGTTTCACTCAGAGCCAAAACATCCAGGTTCCTTTCCTCAAACATACTACCTATCTCTCCTTTTTTCACATCTTGGTTACATCCACACACATTTAGGCACCCCAATCTGAGCCTTCGAGGAGGATGAGCACTCCCCGCGTGACTCCTTCTTCTGTTTCCCATTTTAGAAAGTTAAAAAAATACAAGGAGGGGAGGATTTCTGGCCCCCCGCTCCCGTCCCCTCTAGTCGCTTTCTACGACACGCGAGGAATGCGTAGGAAGTATTCTTTCACCCCTATCCCCAGGGATAATATACATATATATATACACATACACACACACACACACACACACACACACGCACATATACACACACACACACATACATATATATACATGTGAAAAATGTAAGAAACAATTTAGAAAACTGAAACTTCTAGCTTGAAATGAAATGAAAAAATGAATGTCACATAATGGTTCAATATATATATATATATATATATATATATATATATATATATATATATATATATATATATATATATATATATTTTTTTTTTTTTTTCTTTTTTTGCCGCTGTCTCCCGCGTTTGCGAGGTAGCGCAAGGAAACAGACGAAAGAAATGGCCCAACCCACCCCCATACACATGTATATACATACACGTCCACACACGCAAATATACATACCTATACATCTCAACGTATACATATACATACACACACAGACATATACATATATACACATGTACATAATTCATACTGTCTGCCTTTATTCATTCCCATCGTCACCTCGCCACACATGTAACAACAACCCCCTCCCCCTCATGTGTGCGAGGTAGTGTTAGGAAAAGACAACAAAGGCCACATTCGTTCACACTCAGTCTCTAGCTGTCATGTAATAATGCACCGAAACCACAGCTCCCTCTCCACATCCAGGCCCCACACAACTTTCCATGGTTTATCCCAGACGCTTCACATGCCCTGATTCAATCCACTGACAGCACGTCGGCCCCGGTATACCACATCGTTCCAATCCACTCTATTCCTTGAACGCCTTTCACCCTCCTGCATGTTCAGGCACCGATCACTCAAAATCTTTTTCACTCCATCTTTCCACCTCCAATTTGGTCTCCCATTTCTCCTCGTTCCCTCCACCTCTGACACATAAATCCTCTTTGTCAATCTTTCCTCACTCATTCTCTCCATGTGACCAAAACATTTCAAAACACCCTCTTCTGCTCTCTCAACCACACTCTTTTTATCAGCACACATCTCTCTTACCCTATTATTACTTACTCGATCAAACCACCTCACACCACATATTGTCCTTAAACATCTCATTTCCAGCACATCCATCCTCCTGCGCACAACTCTATCCATAGCCCACGCCTCGCAACCGTACAACATTGCTGGAACCACTATTCCTTCAAACATACCCATTTTTGCTTTCCGAGACAATGTTCTCGACTTCCACACACTCTTCCACACTCCCATAATTTTCGCCCCCTCCCCCACCCTATGATTCACTTCCGCTTCCATGGTCTCCCGTGTCATCGAGGTAGCGGAAGGAAACAGGCGAAAGAATGGCCTAACCCACCCACACACACATGTATAAACATACACGACCACACACACACACATATACATACCTACACATTTCAACGTATAAATATATGTAGATACATAGACATATACATATAAACACATGTACATAATTCATACTTTGTGCCTTTTTTCCTTCCCGTTGCCACCCCGCCACACATGAAATGACAACCCCCTGCCCCCGCATGCGCGCGAGGTAGCGCTAGGAAAAGATAACAAAGGACACATTCATTCACACTCTGTCACTAGCTGTCATGTATAATGCACCGAAACCACAGCTCCCTTTCCACATCCAGGCCCCACACAACTTTCCATGGTTTACCCTAGACGCTTTCACATGCCCTGGTTCAATCCACTGACAGCACGTCGACCCCGGTATACCATATCGTTCCAGTTCCCTCTATTCCTTGCATCGCCTTTCACCCTCCTGCATGTTCAGGCCCCTATCGCTCAAAATCTTTTTCACTCCATCTTTCCACCTCCAATTTGGTCTCCCACTTCTCGTTCCCTCCATCTCTGACACATATATCCTATTTGTCAATCTTTCCTCACTCATTCTCCCCATGTGACCAAACCATTTCAATACACCTTCTTCTCTTTCAACCACACTCTTTTTATTATCACACATCTCTCTTACTCTTCTATTACTTACTCGATCAAACCCCCTCACATCATATATTGTCCTCAAACATCTCATTTCCAACACATCCACCCTATTCAGCACAACCCTATCTACAGCCCACGCCTCGCAACCATATAACATTGTTGGAACCTCTATTTCTTTAAACATACCCATTTTTGCTTTTCGAGATAATGTTCTCGCCTTACACACATTTTTCAACGCTCCCAGAACTTTCGCCCCCCTCCCCCACCCTGTGACTCACTTCCGCTTCAATGGTTTACCGCAGACGCTTCACATGCCCTAGTTCAATCCATTGACAGCACGTCGACTCCGGTATACCACATCGTTCCAATTCACTCTATCCCTTGCCCTCCTTTCACCCTCCTGCATGTTCAGGCCCCGATCACACAAAATCTTTTTCACTCCATCTTTCCACCTCCAATTTGGTCTCCCACTTCTCCTTGTTCCCTCCACCTCCGACACATATATCCTCTTGGTCAATCTTTCCTCACTCATTCTCTCCATGTGCCCAAACCATTTCAAAACACCCTCTTCTGCTCTCTCAACCACGCTATTTTTATTTCCACACATCTCTCTTACCCTTACGTTACTTACTCGATCAAACCACCTCACACCACACATTGTCCTCAAATATCTCATTTCCAGCACATCCACCCTCCTCCGCACAACTCTATCCATACCCCACGCCTCGCAACCATACAACATTGTTGGAACCACTGTTCCAACAATGTTGTATGGAAATTTTTGCTTTCCGAGATAATGTTCTCGACTTCCACACATTCTTCAAGGCTCCCAGGATTTTCGCCCCCTCCCCCACCCTATGATCCACTTCCGCTTCCATGGTTCCATCCGCTGCCAGATCCACTCCCAGATATCTAAAACACTTTACTTCCTCCAGTTTTTCTCCATTCAAACTTACCTCCCAATTGACTTGACCCTCAACCCTACTGTATCTAATAACCTTGCTCTTATTCACATTTACTCTTAACTTTCTTCTTTCACACACTTTACCAAACTCAGTCACCAGCTTCTGCAGTTTCTCACATGAATCAGCCACCAGCGCTGTATCATCAGCGAACAACAACTGACTCACTTCCCAAGCTCTCTCATCCACAACAGACTTCATACTTACCCCTCTTTCCAAAATTCTTGCATTCACCTCCCTAACAACCCCATCCATAGATAAATTAAACAACCATGGAGACATCACACACCCCTGCCGCAAACCTACATTCACTGAGAACCAATCACTTTCCTCTCTTCCTACACGTACACATGCCTTACATCCTTGATAAAAACTTTTCACTGCTTCTATCAACTTGCCTCCCACACCATATATTCTTAATACCTTCCACAGAGCATCTCTATCAACTCTATCATATGCCTTCTCCAGATCCATAAATGCTACATGCAAATCCATTCGCTTTTCTAAGTATTTCTCACATACATTCTTCAAAGCAAACACCTGATCCACACATCCTCTACCACTACTGAATCCACACTGCTCTTTCCCAATCTGATGCTCTGTACATGCCTTCATCCTCTCAATCAATACCCTCCCATATAATTTACCAGGAATACTCAACAAACTTATACCTCTGAAATTTGAGCACTCACTCTTATCCCCTTTGCCTTTGTATGATGGCACCATGCAAGCATTCCGCCAATCCTCAGGCACCTCACCATGAGTCATACATACATTAAATAACCTTACCAACGAGTCAATAATACAGTCACCCCCTTTTTAAATAAATTCCACTGCAATACCATTCAAACCTGCTGCCTTGCCGGCTTTCATCTTCCGCAAAGCTTTTACTACCTCTTCTCTGTTTACCAAATCATTTTCCCTAACCCTCTCACTTTGCACACCACCTCGACCAAAACACCCTATATCTGCCACTCTATCATCAAACACATTCAACAAACCTTCAAAATACTCACTCCATCTCTTTCTCACCTCACCACTACTTGTTATCACCTCCCCATTTGCGCCCTTCACTGAAGTTCCCATTTGCTCCATTGTCTTACGCACTTTATTTACCTCCTTCAAGAACATCTTTTTATTCTCCCAAAAATTTAATGATACTCTCTCACCCCAACTCTCATTTGCCCTCTTTTTCACCTCTTGCACCTTTCTCTTGACCTCCTGTCTCTTTCTTTTATACATCTCCCACTCAATTGCATTTTTTCCCTGCAAAAATCGTCCAAATGCCTCTCTCCTCTCTTTCACTAGTAATCTTACTTCTTCATCCCACCACTCACTACCCTTTCTAATCAACCCACCTCCCACTCTTCTCATGCCACAAGCATCTTTTGCGCAAGCCATCACTGATTCCTTAAATATATTCCATTCCTCCCACACTCCCCTTACTTCCATTGTTCTCACCTTTTTCCATTCTGTACTCAGTCTCTCCTGGTATTCCTCACACAAGTCTCCTTCCCAAGCTGACTTACTCTCACCACCCTCTTCACCCCAAATTCACTCTTCTTTTCTGAAAACCCATACAAATCTTCACCTTAGCCTCCACAAGATAATGATCAGACATCCCTCCAGTTGCACCTCTCAGCACATTAACATCCAAAAGTCTCTCTTTCGCGCGCCTGTCAATTAACACGTAATCCAATAACGCTCTCTGGCCATCTCTCCTACTTACATACGTATACTTATGTATATCTCGCTTTTTAAACCAGGTATTCCCAATCACCAGTCCTTTTTCAGCACATAAATCTACAAGCTCTTCACCATTTCCATTTACAACACTGAATACCCCATGTATACCAATTATTCCCTCAACTGCCACATTACTCACCTTCGCATTCAAATCACCCATCACTATAACCCGGTCTCGTGCATCAAAACCACTAACACACTCATTCAGCTGCTCCCAAAACACTTGCCTCTCATGATCTTTCTCCTCATGCCCAGGTGCATATGCACCAATAATCACCCATCTCTCTCCATCAACTTTCAGTTTTACCCATATTAATCGAGAATTTACTTTCTTACATTCTATCACATACTCCCACAACTCCTGATTCAGGAGTACTGCTACTCCTTCCCTTGCTCTTGTCCTCTCACTACCCCTGACTTTACTCCCAAGACATTCCCAAACCACTCTTCCCGTTTACCCTTGAGCTTCGTTTCACTCAGAGCCAAAACATCCAGGTTCCTTTCCTCAAACATACTACCTATCTCTCCTTTTTTCACATCTTGGTTACATCCACACACATTTAGACACCCCAGTCTGAGCCTTCGAGGAGGATGAGCACTCCCCGCGTGACTCCTTCTTCTGTTTCCCATTTTAGAAAGTTAAAAAATACAAGGAGGGGAGGATTTCTGGCACCCCGCTCCCGTCCCCCCCAGCCGCCTCCTACGACACGCGAGGAACGCGAGGGAAGCATTCTTTCACCCCCATCCCCAGGGACAACACACATATATATGCATATATATATATATATATATATATATATATATATATATATATATATATATATATATATATACATACATACGCACATATACACACATACACACCTATACATATATATACATATGAAAAATGTAAGAAATAATTTAGAAAACTGAAACTTCTAGCTTGAAATGAAATGAAAAAAATGAATGTCACATAATGGTTCAACCTCTGGCTATGGAAAAGGGAAATGTATAATTTATTTACACAAACGTCAATAGTAGTTTTCATCAATTTAACCACTGTATTATACTGCCTGGTCCACTTCTCTTATTATGAAACAGGAATATTGGCTTTCGATTTTTTCTCAATTTTCTTCATTTACAAAAGTACAACCATATCTTGGATACATGAGTGTAGGTAGTTGGTCATCCGCCATAATAAAGCCTTGACAGACCAAAAATTTATCTGGACCTCAACTTTTCCAGTACATTTATGAAAAACACATTTTTGCTTTCCATCTCTATCACTTTGAAAAAAAAAGAATAAGCTTCAATGTCTAAGCTACATTTTTTCCAATTTAACTATTTTCTTGTCAGAGCACCATGTATGAAAACTATCACTCCAGTAACACAACTATAAACATTTACTTCCCCTTTAAAAAAGTTCTGGGGAAGTCTGTCTCGATTCACTGCGGGACACTCTACCACCTGGCGAGGTTTGTGTTGCAATGGTTCTTGATTCACAAACGTAGTAGCATCACTGGTGGACGGAAGAACATTCTTGTAACCAAAGCAGGGATCACAGTCCGTGCAACTCCATTATGATGGTTCTTCTCATTACGCGACGCTTAAGCTTCATATTTGTGCTGACAGTTGGTCCAAGTCCATCATCTATTGAAGCTGCTCGTGAAAGGCTTGAGCCTGTTAGAGCTGGGCGAGCAGAACGATCTGTTTGTGTAGCTGCATTAACTATATTTTGTGAATTTTTATCATCTTGAGAGGTGCAAGTAGGCTGCTGATTTCCTATAGTTTGTGCTAATTGCTGCTGTAAAAGCCGTATGGTGCGATCACGTTCATCCAACTGCTGCTGTAGAAGCACCACCAGTCTCCTGAGGTCAACATTTTCTTGAGATATTTCTGTGACTGACGGTGTAAGTGAATCCTTATCCCCATTGATTCCAGTCCCTCCTGGTACATCACTACTAGCCAAGCTCAGGTACAGGGAATTCCTCAAATTGGCATCAAATGGGCTAATGGTTTCTGCAGCTTGTAGGATTTTTCTAAGACGAAGCAACATTGTTTTATGCATATATATATATATATATATATATATATATATATATATATATATATATATATATATATATATATATATATATATATATATATGCGTAAGACAAGGGAGCAAATGGGAACTTCAGTGAAGGGCGCAAGTGGGGAGGTGATAACAAGTAGTGGTGATGTGAGAAGGAGATGGAGTGGGTATTTTGAAGGTTTGTTGAATGTGTTTGATGATAGAGTGGCAGATATAAGGTGTTTTGGTCGAGGTGGTGTGCAAAGTGAGAGGGTTAGGGAAAATGATTTGGTAAACGGAGAAGAGGTAGTAAAAGCTTTGCGGAAGATGAAAGCCGACAAGGCAGCAGGTTTGGATGGTATTGCAGTGGAATTTATTAAAAAAGGGGGTGACTGTATTATTGACTGGTTGGTAAGGTTATTTAATGTATGTATGACTCATGGTGAGGTGCCTGAGAATTGGCGGAATGCGTGCATAGTGCCATTGTACAAAGGCAAAGGGGATAAGAGTGAGTGCTCAAATTACAGAGGTATAAGTTTGTTGAGTATTCCTGGTAAATTATATGGGAGGGTATTGATTGAAAGGGGGAAGGCATGTACAGAGCATCAGATTGGGGAAGAGCAGTGTGGTTTCAGAAGTGGTAGAGGATGTGTGGATCAGGTGTTTGCTTTGAAGAATGTATGTGAGAAATACTTAGAAAAGCAAATGGATTTGTATGTAGCATTTATGGATCT
This sequence comes from Panulirus ornatus, assembly GCF_036320965.1. Classification (NCBI taxonomy): domain Eukaryota; kingdom Metazoa; phylum Arthropoda; class Malacostraca; order Decapoda; family Palinuridae; genus Panulirus; species Panulirus ornatus. Next base: position 17,086,315 of record NC_092253.1, read on the forward strand.
GGAGAACGCATATGATAGAGTTGATAGAGATTCTCTGTGGAAGGTAAGTTGTTAGAAGCAGTTGTTAGAAGGAAGTTGTTAGAAGCAGTGAAAAGTTTTTATCGAGGATGTAAGGCATGTGTACGTGTAGGAAGAGAGGAAAGTGATTGGTTCTCAGTGAATGTAGGTTTGCGGCAGGGGTGTGTGATGTCTCCATGGTTGTTTAATTTGTTTATGGATGGGGTTGTTAGGGAGGTGAATGCAAGAGTTTTGGAAAGAGGGGCAAGTATGAAGTCTGTTGTGGATGAGAGAGCTTGGGAAGTGAGTCAGTTGTTGTTCGCTGATGATACAGCGCTGGTGGCTGATTCATGTGAGAAACTGCAGAAGCTGGTGACTGAGTTTGGTAAAGTGTGTGAAAGAAGAAAGTTGAGTAAATGTGAATAAGAGCAAAGTAATTAGGTACAGTAGGGTTGAGGGTCAAGTCAATTGGGAGGTAAGTTTGAATGGAGAAAAACTGGAGGAAGTAAAGTGTTTTAGATATCTGGGAGTGGATGTGGCAGCGGATGGAACCATGGAAGCGGAAGTGGATCATAGGGTGGGGGAGGGGGCGAAAATCCTGGGAGCCTTGAAGAATGTGTGGTAGTCGAGAACATTATCTCGGAAAGCAAAAATGGGTAAGTTTGAAGGAATAGTGGTTCCAACAATGTTGTATGGTTGCGAGGCGTGGGCTATGGATAGAGTTATGCGCAGGAGGATGGATGTGCTGGAAATGAGATGTTTGAGGACAATGTGTGGTGTGAGGTGGTTTGATCGAGTAAGTAACGTAAGGGTAAGAGAGATATGTGGAAATAAAAAGAGCGTGGTTGAGAGAGCAGAAGAGGGTGTTTTGAAATGGTTTGGGCACATGGAGACAATGAGTGAGGAAAGATTGACCAAGAGGATATATGTGTCGGAGGTGGAGGGAACGAGGAGAAGTGGGAGACCAAATTGGAGGTGGAAAGATGGAGTGAAAAAGATTTTGTGTGATCGGGGCCTGAACATGCAGGAGGGTGAAAGGAGGGCAAGGAATAGAGTGAACTGGATCGATGTGGTATACCGGGGTTGACGTGCAGTCAGTGGATTGAACCAGGGCATGTGAAGCGTCTGGGGTAAACCATGGAAAGCTGTGTAGGTATGTATATTTGCGTGTGTGGACGTGTATGTATATACATGTGTATGAGGGTGGGTTGGGCCATTTCTTTCGTCTGTTTCATTGCGCTACCTCGCAAACGCGGGAGACAGCGGCAAAAAAAAAAAATATATATATATATATATATATATATATATATATATATATATATGTATATATATATATATATATATATATATATATATATATATATATATATATATACACACACACACACACACACACACACACACACACACACATTATAAATATTTCAATACAAGCTAAAGATTTTTTCCCAACATCTGGATTTCCACCCATACAACATGCTCGTACAATGCTCATACAACTATTAAGTCCAAGTTTCCTCATCTGCCACAGCAGATTCCAAAAGCTGCACCACACAGCAGCATCAACAGCTGCCCCATACAGCATCACCAACAGCTGCCCCATACAGCAGTTCACAGCAGTAGTATCAGTCATTAATTTCCTGAGTTACACAAAAATGTTTCAAAATAATCTTATACATGTCCTCGGTGGCAACTCCCATACTGGTAACGCGTCGTCTCACCTTAAGTTCCTCGAGATCTGGTCTCTCGGCCTTGACCACCTCAGCCAACAGCTGGTCCTCGAGCCCGTCCCGAGTCACGGTAAAGTTGATGAGCGTACACTGTGCCTGCAGCTCTGGCTTGTAGTGTGGATTGGCCAGCTTGGTGTGGAGGATGAGTTGGAAGGTAGGGTTGTATTCAATCTCCCGATCGCCGATTTTCAGCGCCCTGTTTGGAAAAATATATCATAGGAATATATGTATATGGTTTAAAAAGAGAGATATACATAAGTATGCGTATGTAAGTAAGAGAGATGGCCAGGGAGCGTTAAAGGATTACGCGTTAATTGACAGGCGTGAGGAGGAGAGACTTTTGGATGTTAATGTGCTGAGAGGGGCGACTAGAAGGATGCCTGATCATTATCTTGTGGAGCCGAAGGTGAAGATTTGTTAAGGTTTTCAGAAAAGAAGAGAGAATGTTGGGGTGAAGAGAGTAGTGAGAGTACGTGAGCTTGGAAAGGAGACTTGCGCTACCTCGCTAACGCGGGAGACAGCGACTAAGTTGTTGTCAGTTGTAGTTCGCTCATGATACAGAGCTGGTGGCTGATTCGGGTGAGAAACTACAGAAGCTGGTGACTGAGTTTGGTAAAGTGTGTGAAAGAAGAAAGCTGAGAGTAAATGTTAATAAGAGCAAGGTTATTAGGTACAGTAGGGTTGAGGGACAAGTCAATTGGGAGGTAAGTTTGAATGGAGAAAAACTGGAGGAAGTGAAGTGTTTTAGATATCTGGGAGTGGATTTGGCAGCGGATGGAAACATGGAAGCGGAGGTGAATCATAGGGTGGGGGAGGGGGCGAAAGTTCTGAGAGTGTTGAAAAATGTGTGGAAGTCGAGAACGTTGTCTTGGAAAGCAAAAATGGGTATGTCTGAAGGAATAGTGGTTCTAACAATGTTGTATGGTTGCGAGGTGTGGGCTATAGATAGAGTTGTGCGGAGAGCGGGGATTTGCTGGAAATGAGATGTTTGAGGACAATATGTGGTGTGAGGTGGTTTGATCGAGTAAGTAATGAAGGGGTAAGAGAGATGTGTGGTAATAAAAAGAGTGTGGTTGAGAGAGCAGAAGAGGGTGTTTTGAAATGGTGAATGAGTGAGGAAAGATTGATAAAGAGGATATATGCGTCAGAGGTGGAGGGAACGAGAAGTGGGAGACCAAATTGGAGGTGGAAAGATGGAGTGAAAAAGATTCTGAGTGATCGGGGCCTGAACATGCAGGAGGGTGAAAGGCGTGCAAGGAATAGAGTGAATTGGAACGATGTGGTATACCAGGATCGACGTGCTGTCAATGGACTGAATCAGGGCATGTGAAGCGTCTGGGGTAAACCATGGAAAGTTTCGTAGAACCATGGAAAGTTTTGTAGGGCCTGGATGTGGAAAGGGAGCTGTGGTTTCGGTGCATTATACATGACAGCTTGAGACTGAGTGTGAACGAATGTGGCCTTTGTTGTCTTTTTCTAGCGCTACCTCGCGCACATGCGAGGGGAGGGGGCTGTCATTTCATGTGTGCCGGGGTGGCGACGGGAATGAATAAGGGAAGACAGTATGAATTATGTACATGTGTATATATGTATACGTCTGTGTGTGTATATATATATGTATGCGTTGATATGTATAGGTATGTATATGTGCGTGTGTAGACGTGTATGTATATACATGTGTATGTGGGTGGGTTGAGCCATTCGTTCGTCTGTTTCCTTGCGCTACCTCGCTAACGCGGGAGACAGCGACAAAGTATAATAAATATAATATATATATATATATATATATATATATATATATATATATATATATATATATATATATATATATATATATATATGCATATATATAAACGCCCATACACGCACATATACATATATATATATACATATCAACATGTACACATATACATACACATACACAGAAATATACATGTACATATATCCACATGTACATATTCATACTTGCTTATCTTCATCCATTCCTGCCGCTACCCCGCCCCACAGAAGCTGCATCGCTACCCCCTGCTTCAGTAAGGTAGCGCCAGCAAAACAGACAAAAAAGGCCACATTCATTCACACTCATGTGAACGTATGCTATGTCATGTCATATATAGTGCTCCGAAAACACAGCTCCCTATCCACATCCAGGACACACACACCTTTCTATGGTTTACCGCAGACGTTCCACATGCCCTGGGTCAGTCCACTGACAGCAAGTCGACCCTAGTATACCACATCGTTCCACTTCACTCTATTCCTTGCACGCCTCTCACCCTCCTGTATGTTCGGGCCACGATCGCCCAAAATCTCTTTCACTCCAACCTTCCACCTCCAATTTGGTCTGCCGCTTCTTGTTCCCTCAACCTCTGACACATATATCCTCTGTGTCAACCTTTCCTCACTGATTCTCTCCAAACGTCCAAAGCATTTCAATACACCCTCTTCTGCTCTCTTAAGTACACTCTTTTTATTTCCACACTCTCTCACCCTTTCATTACTTACTCGATCAAACCATTTTACACCACATATTCTCCTCAAATATTTCATTTCTTATCTATCTATACCCAATGCCTTGCAGCCATATAACATTGTTGGAACTACAATTCTTTCAAACATACCCACTTTTACTCTTCGAGATAACGTTCTCTCTTTCCACACATACTTCATCGTTTACAGAACATTCGCCCCCTCCCCCACCCTGTGACTCGCTTTTCTTCCATGTTTCCATCCGCTGCTAAATCCATTCCTAGATACCTAAAATACTTCACTTCCTCCAGTTTTTCTCCACTGAAACTTACATCCTAATCAACTTGTCCCTCAACCTAACTAAACCTTGCTCTTGTTCACATTCATTCTCAACTTTCTCCTTTCACACAATTAGCCTGAGCCAAGTACCCAGTTTTTCAACCATTTCTAGGTTGGATGAACAGCTGGGCTGACTGTGGACTGACTGCCCAAACCAGGATTCGAACTTATATGTTCGACCCTGGGCCGCGCTACAGGCTGGAACGTTAGCCGATACATCACGTAGGTCTGTTTTTGTCATGACTCTCTGAAGGTTTTGTGACAGTTCGATAGGCAGTAAAAACACACATCCAGAAGAGTTTATGAACATTATTGAACCAGGACCTGCAGTGTGATGTACAGACGCTGATCTTCCTCTACACATTCTCTCCTTAATACATCAGGTTCTGAAACTAGAGTTCACAATGATCTCTCGGTCCACACCTGCGTTCGTCTCATGCGGCTCACACAGTAACACTCGGATCTTACCGTCCGCGTTTGATGAGGTTCTTGCCTATGAGAGGATCAAGGACAGGATCGAGGCTCTCTGGGAGGTTCTCAATGAGCACTGTGCTGCCTTTGGTGATGGCCGCCTCCAGCCGGTCCAGGCAATTCTTCTGGTCCAGCCGGAGCACCACCAGCGCCTCGTCGTACCGCGCCTTGATCCACTTGATGCCTTGCAGCTTAGAAACATAACGAGGAAGCGGTTACGAGACAGTGACAATGAGAACTATATTAGTGCCTATTCCATCATGTTGATGTACGGCTTTGATGAATCTAATCTGATTAACTTAGATGTTAGAAATTATGTAAATCCTAAAAAAAAAATATCTAAATGATAATCATGAATGAAAATATCTTCTAAAAACATGAATATTCTGCTCTCTAGATGTGAGTGAGTATGTATGTAATGACCTATTTGTAATTAGCTATTTGCACGATACGGGGAGGGAGTTTTACACCCGTGGGGCTCCATTTGAAGATTTCTTAACTATTGTACAAATTTTTAAACATATGTATGTTGGCCATATTGATCACATCCTCTTTCCTTTCCATCAACAATTCCACCACTATCATACAATGGAAGTGTTTCCTCAGAGCATTTTTAACAAGTTTTTTGTCTGATTTTAAGTTGTATCGTCGGTTTGTTCTACCAATAACACAACCTCTCACTCTATACATCATCAATCGAATTTAAATACTTAATGGTTGTAATCAGATCGCCTCTCACTCTTCTCTCTTCCATGGTTTGCCAATCTAAGGTTTCTAAAGCTTTCCTTATAACTGATAACGTTTATTGCCCTTTTCTATTTGTTCTTTGTGCTTCTCAGATGTATTCTTGTTTTGGCCTTATGCACGATATGATCAGCTTAATACTTCCTTATCCACATTGATAAAAGCTCTCACGATATTCGCCAGCAAGTAGTTTGTGTGCTGAACTATTCTCCCAGTGTGGGACCTGGCGTTAGGTTAGGGACGAGCTCGTCTCATACACAGAACCCTGAAGCTCATATCCTGTGGGATGATTATCATACTGAGGCATTCCTTTATTTCTTTCCGTCCTCATTACTTAAAACTGTTGAGTTCAATTTCATCAGTCATGTATCAGACCGATTTTGGACTGTTTAGGTCCCCTTGTAAGCTGATGCAATCCTCCTCACTTTTCACTATCCTCGTGACTCATGCATCATCTGCAAACATACTGAGGTAAGAGTCCATCGTACCAGAAGTGAATCCTGTGGCACTCCGCTGGTCACCTCTACCCATCTGGAGAAGGATGCTCTACTATGTGTCCTTTGTCCCCTTCCACTGAGATAACCCTGTATCCACTGAGGATCTTCCCTCTCATGCCAGCCTAATGATCCAGCTTCTTAATCAGCCTCCCATGATGTACAATCTCAAATGCTTTTTGTCCTTTCAGATACAAACAGTCCACCCAACCTTCCCTATTGCCTAAAACTGATCTCTCTCTCTCTCTCTCTCTCTCTCTCTCTCTCTCTCTCTCTCTCTCTCTCTCTCTCTCTCTCTCTAAGAAATCTAATAGATTATGCACATGACTTCCTCTCCCTTGAGCCATGCTATTTCTCACTTCGATCATTTCTCCTTTGTAGGAATTTATCCTCCTGCTTTCTAACTTGTCCCTACAGACAACACTCGTCCGTCAGACCGGTCTGTTTTTCTTATAGGTATGCGCATTACGTTCGCCCTTTTTCATTCCTATGACACTCTGTCTCTCCCCAGTGATATCATGAAAAATATTTCGAGACATTTTTTTCTTTCCTTTGCATACATCTTCAGCCGTCTATGAGTTAATACTTTTGGTGTCCTTTTAGTAATGTCTTTCTAAATAATGTTTTTGAAACCTCTTCCCGTCATAATTCAAAGTGTTCTTGAGGCTACAGTGTCGTTCACTGTGAAATCGTTTTGAATCTATTCTATTTCCTCGTATATCCCAACAATTCTTCCATCTAAATCCCAGTCTTTTTCACTGCCTTATGATTGACAACTGACTTGTGATGAGTTCTGGAAAAGTTTTGGAATTCTTCTTTCCTTGTCCACAATATTCTTTTCAAAGTTGTCGTTCTTTTCTTATCCTGTTGTACTCGTTCCTTGATCTCTTATATCTTGCAAATGGTGGCTGGTTGGAGTGCCGTCTGTATCTTCGTCACTGCACATCTCAAAACTCATATGGGCTTGACAGCTTTTATTATACAACTCTCAACTCCTCCTTACCATTCCAGGTGTATTTAAGGCTAGAGATATCCATTTTAATATCACAAAGCCTCTCACCACAAGGCCCTGGTTCCTGAACAACATGTCCCAATCTATGATACAGTATCAATTCTTAAAGTCTTTGTAGTTTCCATGATTATATCTCACCTTTATGTATCTTTCCAACTCTGCTCTTTGAATAGCCTAGGTTACCACATAAGCAAACTTAAGCATCACATGACCATTTTCGTCTAGTTGGTGCATCATACAATATTCTCGACATCCATGCTAGTATGCATGAAGATAAGATCCAGCAATGATGGTGTATCAGTTCCTCCATCCCACTGCGTTCACTGATACGTCAGCAAAGGAAATCTTCCACACACTCTAACCACTTGTGTTTCTGTGACTTCCTATCACCATGAACATCCAAATCCCGCCGGTCTACCTGTTTATAACCGAGAATCTCTAGCATCATTACTTTACCATCTCTATGATGCGAGAGTTTTACAGCTTCGTGTACCCTCCTGATTGATCTTCCATTGTTGTCATTGTATATTTGTCCTTGAAAGTTGCAGTTTGGGAGGATTATATGATATTAACACCACATTTGATATGATATATGGGTCGACTTCCACCATTTCTTGAAACTTACATTCATCTCTTATCAAGAAGGCTAATTCTACCGTTCCTTTGCCCTTTCTTTCCCTCCTCACTATCATGAACATCTGGGCAAAGTACGTCGCTTTCCACGGCCGTAGCAATATCAGATGTAGTTTCCCTTATATAATCCATGGATCCCTACTATTTACCGGTACTCTCCTGCTCTCTCTACTGTGTTAGCGGGGCTCCGTAATTCGCGACTCCAGCCTTTTGTTAAAATCAGTGGATCCTAATTGTCCTAAAAGATTTATAAGAAATATTAATACTTTAAAAAAGACATATGATATACATATCACTAAAGCAGATAAGGCCAACACTCTTGTGATTATGGACAAAAGTAATTATTCATCTAAAATGAATGATTTTTTTAAGTAATGACACAACATATTCTAAACTCTGTGAAATCCCCTAGAAGCAGATAATTCTAATTTCAATAAAAAACTGAATTGTTGTTGAAAGATAGTTCTCTCATCATATATATATATATATATATATATATATATATATATATATATATATATATATATATATTTTTTTTTTTTTTTTTTTTTTTTTTTTTTATACTTTGTCGCTGTCTCCCGCGTTTGCGAGGTAGCGCAAGGAAACAGACGAAAGAAATGGCCCAACCCCCCCCCCCCCCCATACACATGTACATACACACGTCCACACACGCAAATATACATACCTACACAGCTTTCCATGGTTTACCCCAGACGCTTCACATGCCTTGATTCAATCCACTGACAGCACGTCAACCCCTGTATACCACATCGCTCCAATTCACTCTATTCCTTGCCCTCCTTTCACCCTCCTGCATGTTCAGGCCCCGATCACACAAAATCTTTTTCACTCCATCTTTCCACCTCCAATTTGGTCTCCCTCTTCTCCTCGTTCCCTCCACCTCCGACACATATATCCTCTTGGTCAATCTTTCCTCACTCATCCTCTCCATGTGCCCAAACCACTTCAAAACACCCTCTTCTGCTCTCTCAACCACGCTCTTTTTATTTCCACACATCTCTCTTACCCTTCGTTTTACCAACGTCATCAAACCACCTCACACCACACATTGGTCCTCAAACATCTCCTTTCCAGCACATCCACCCTCCTGCGCACACACTCTATCCATAGCCACGCCTCGCAACCCATACACATTGTTGGAACCACTATTCCTTCAAACAAACCCATTTTTGCTTTCCGAATTAATTTTCTCGACTTCCAAACATTCTTCAAGGCTGCCAGAATTTTTCGCCCCTCCCCCACCCTATGATTCACTTCCGCTTCCATGGTTCTATCCGCTTACCCAGATCCCACTCCCAGATAGACTAAAACACTTTACTTCCTCCAGCTTTTCTCCATTCAAACTTACTCCCAATTGACTTGACCCCTCAACCCTAACGTACCTAAATAACCTTGCCTCTATTACCATTTACTCTTAACTTCTTCTTTTCAGCACACTTTACTAAACTCATCACAACTTCTGAGTTCTTACATGAATTAGACACCAGCGCTGTATCATCCGCGAACAACAACTGACTCACTTCCCAAGCTCTCTCATCCCCAACATACTGCATATAAATATATATATATATATATAATATATAATATATAAATATATATTATATATATATATTAATAATATATATATATATATATTTTTTTTTTTCTTTTCTATCAAACTATTCGGCCATTTCCCGCATTAGCGAGGTAGCGTTGAAACAGAGGAGGGGGCCCCTTTGAGGGAATACCCTCACCGCCCTAATCCTCTGTTACTTTCGTTTGGAAAATAAAAAAAAACGAGAAGGAGGATTTCCACCCCCCCTCCCCATATATAAATAGATATAATATATCTATATCATATATAATATATACTATATATATATATATATACTATATATATATATATATATATATATATATATTTTCATCCATATACTATACACGTCGCTGTCTCCTCCGCCGTTAGCGATGTAGCGCAAGGAAACAGAAGAAAGAATGCCCACCCCACCCACATAAACAGGTATATACATACACTCCAACAGACGCACCAAATACATACCTACACAACTCAAACGTATAACATTATATATATAATTTTTTTTTTTTTTTGTCCGCTGTCTCCCGCGTTTGCGAGGTAGCGAAAGGAAACAGACGAAAGAAATGGCCCAACCCACCCCCCATAATTACACAGTATAATACATACGTCCACACACGCAAAATACATACCTAACACAGCTTATTCCAAGGTTTACTCAGACGCTTCACATCCTGATTCAATCCATTAACAGCACTCAACCCCGGTATACCACCTCAACCAGTTCACTCTATTACTTGCCCTCCTTTCACCCGCACTGAATTTCACAGGCCCCGATCACACAAAATCTTTTTCACTCCATCTTCACCTATCCAATTTGGTCTCCTCACACCACTTCTCCCTCGTTCCCTCCACCTCGAACATATATCCTCTTGGTCAATCTTACCTCACTCCATTCTCTCCCATGTGCCCAAACCATTTCAAAACACCTCTTCTGCTCTCTCAACCACGCTCTTTTTATTTCAAACATCACTCTTATTACCCTACGTTACTTACTCATCAAACCACCCAACACCACACATTGTCCTCAAACATCTCATTTCCAGCCACATCCATCCTCCGTAGCGCACAACTCTATCCATAGCCACGCACTCGCAACCATTCAACATTATTGGAACCACTATTCCTTCAAACATACCCATTTTTGCTTTCCGAGATATTGTTCTCGACTCGAGAATTTTACTGTTCTTACATTCTAACACATACTCCACAACTCCTGTTTCAGGAGTAGTGCGACTCCTTCCTTGCTGTTTCATCTCATTAACCCCTACTTTACTCCCAAGACATTCCCAAACCAAACTTCCCCTTTAACCCTTAAGAGCTTCGTTTTTCACTCAAAGCCAAAATTATCCAGGTTCCTTTCCTCAACATAACTAACATCCTTCCTTTTTCACATCATGGTTACATCCACACACATTAGACACACCAATCTGAGTCTACGAGGAGGATGAGCACTCCCCGCGTGGACTCCTTTCTGTTTTCCCATTTGTTATGAAAGTTTAAAATACAAGGAGGGGAGGATTCTGGCCCCCCCTTTCCCCCCCCCCCCCCCCCCTCTAGTCGCCTTCTAACCGACACTGAGGAATGCGTGGGAAGTACCTTTCATCCCTATCCCCAGGATAATACAATACATATATATATCTATATATAATAAATATATATATTATATATATATATATATATAAAATAAGTATACATACATACATACACCCATAATAGACACATACACACATATACACACACACCACACACATATATATATATATATATATATAATAATATATATATATATAATATATATATATATATATTATATATATATATATAATATTATAACCTCCTCCACAACACTTTTTATTCTCCCTAAAATCTAATGATACTCTCTCACCCCAACCTCATTGCCCTCTTTTTCCCTCTTGCACCTTTCCTACCTTGACCTCCTGTCTCTTTCTTTTATACATCTCCCACTCAATTGCATTTTTTCCCTGCAAAAATCGTCCAAATGCCTCTCTCTTCTCTTTCACACTATAATCTACATCTTCACCCACCACTCACTACCCTTTCTAATCATCCCACTCCACTCTTCTCATATGCCAACAAGCAACTTTTGCCGCAATCCATCACTGATTCCCAAAATACATCCATTCCTCTCCCCCACTCCCTTTACTTCCATTGTTCGCACCTTTTATCCATGTCTATACACAGATTTTTTTTCAGTTTCGCTCCTGTAACTTCCTCACACAATCCTCCTTCCCAAGCTCACTTTACTATTCACCACCCTCTCACGCCCCAACATTCACCATCTTCTTTTCTGAAAACCCATACAAATCTTCACCTTAGCCTCCACAAGATAATGATCAGACATCCCTCTAGTTGCACCTCTCAGCACATACCATCTAAAAGTCTCTCTTTTCTCGCGCGGCACTGTCAATTAACAACGCAATCCAGCAATAACGCCCTCCAGGTCATCTCTCTTACTTACATACGATACTCAGGGTAATATCTCGCTTTTAAACCAAGACAAGGACCAAATGGGAAACTTCATAAGGCGCAAATGTGGATGTGAAACAAATAGTGGTGGAAGTGAGAAGGAGATGATGAGTATATAGAATGTTTGTTGAATGTGTTTGATGATACGAAGAGGCAGATATAGGGTTTTTTGGTCGAGGTGGTGTGCAAAGTGAGAGGGTTAGGGAAAATTTGGTAAACAGAAAGGGGTATAAAAAGCTTGCGGAAGATGAAAAGCCGGCAAGGCAGCAGGTTTGGGAGGGAAATTGCAGGGGAATTTTTTAAAAAAAGGGGGGACTGTATTTTGACTGGTTGGAAGGTTTTTTAAAAAGTATTATACCATGGGAGTGCCTGGGGATGGGGGAAAAGCTGCAAGTCCTTTTAAAAAAAGGGAAAAGGGGATAAGATGAGTTAAAATTTACAAGGAAAATTTTTGTTTGATTTCCTGGTAAATTTAGGGGGGGTATTGAGAGAGGTGAAGCAGTAAGGCATCAATTGGGAAGAGCAGGTGGTTTCAAAGGGGAGGGGATGGGGGAAAACAGGGGTTGTTTTTGAAAAATGTATGTGGAAATACTTAGAAAAAAAAGGGATTGTATGTAGCATTATGGATCTGGAAAAGGCTTTTAAATAGAGTTGATAGGATGCCGGGGAAAGGGGTTTTAAAATATATGTTGTGGGGGAAGTTTTAAAGCAGGAAAATTTTTTTATCGGGGAGGGGCAGGGAAACTTTGGGGAAAGGGAAATGTTTGGTTCTCAGTGAATGTGGGTTGCGGCAGGGTGGTAAATGCCCATGTTTTTTAAATTTTTTTTAAAAGGGAAAAGGGGGAAGGGGGTGAATGCAAGAGTTTTGGAAAGAGGGCAAGTATAAGTTTTGGGGATGAGAGAGCTTGGGAAGTGAGTCAGTTTTTTTTCGCTGAGAACGCGCGGGTGGCGATTCATGTGAGAAACTGAGAATTGACAATTTGGTAAAGTGGTGAAGAAGAAATTTTAAGAAAAAAATTTGAATAGAGCAAGGTTATTAGGTACAGTAGGGTGGGGGGTCAAGTCAAGGGGGAGGTATTTGAATGGAAAAAACGGGGAGGAATAAGGGTTTTTTTAGATATCGGGAGGGGGATCGGGCAGCGAGGGCCCATGGAAGGGGAAGGGGATCATAGGGTGGGGGGGGCGAAAATTTGGGGGCCTTAAAATGTTGGAAGCGAAACTTACTCGGAAAGCAAAATGGGTTGTTTGGGGGAAAAGTGGTTCCAACATTTTTGTATGGTTGCGGGGGCGGGGGCATGGATAGAGTGTCCCGGGGGAAGGTGAGGGAAATGAATGTTTGGGGACAATTGGGTTGAGGTGTTTTGATCGAGAAGAAACAAAGGGGTAAGAGAGATGTTGGAAATAAAAAAGGGGGGGTTTTGAGAGAGCAAAGAGGGTGTTTTGAATGGTTGGGCACATGGAGAGAAAATGAGGGAAAAAAATGACCAAGAGATAATTTCGAGGTGGGGAACGGGGGAAAAAGGGGGGAAACCCAAAATTGGAGGGGGAAAAATGGAGTGAAAAAATTTTGGTGATCGGGCCAACAAAAAGGGGGTGAAAGGGGCAAGAATAAGTAATTGGGGCATGTGGGATAAGGGGGGGAGGCTGTCTGGATGAACCAGGGATTGGGAAACTCTGGGTAAACCATGGAAACTGTGGGGGGTTTTTAAAGCGGGTTTTGGGCTTTTATGACAGGATGGGGGGGGGTTTTGGGCCTTTTTTGTCTTTTCTTCGCTACCTCGCAAAGGGGAATTGGCAAAAGTTTTAAAAAAAATAAATAAAAAAATTTATATATTAATTTTTTTATATATATTTAATTAAATATAATTTTAAGATTATATAAAATTTTATTATTTTTTTAAATTTTAAATATAAAAAAAAAATATAAATTTTTTTTTTTTTTTTTTTTTTTGTCGCTGTCTCCCCGTTTTCAGGGACGCAAGAAACGACGAAAAAAGGCCCAACCCCCCCCTCCCATGTAAAACAACCCCACAACGAAATATACATACCTACCAGCTTTCCATGGGTTACCCCCCGACGCTTCACATGCCTTGATTCAATCCACTGACAGCACGTCAACCCCGGTATACCACATCGCTCCAATTCACTCTATTCCTTGCCCTCCTTTCACCCTCCTGCATGTTCAGGCCCCGATCACACAAAATCTTTTTCACTCCATCTTTCCACCTCCAATTTGGTCTCCCTCTTCTCCTTGCTCCCTCCACCTCCGACACATATATCCTCTTGGTCAATCTTTCCTCACTCATCCTCTCCATGTGCCCAAACCACTTCAAAACACCCTCTTCTGCTCTCTCAACCACGCTCTTTTTATTTCCACACATCTCTCTTACCCTTACGTTACTCACTCGATCAAACCACCTCACACCACACATTGTCCTCAAACATCTCATTTCCAGCACATCCATCCTCCTGCGCACAACTCTATCCATAGCCCACGCCTCGCAACCATACAACATTGTTGGAACCACTATTCCTTCAAACATACCCATTTTTGCTTTCCGAGATAATGTTCTCGACTTCCACACATTCTTCAAGGCCCCCAGAATTTTCGCCCCCTCCCCCACCCTATGATCCACTTCCGCTTCCATGGTTCCATCCGCTGCCACATCCACTCCCAGATATCTAAAACACTTCACTTCCTCCAGTTTTTCTCCATTCAAACTCACCTCCCAATTGACTTGACCCTCAACCCTACTGTACCTAATAACCTTGCTCTTATTCACATTTACTCTTAACTTTCTTCTTCCACACACTTTACCAAACTCAGTCACCAGCTTCTGCAGTTTCTCACATGAATCAGCCACCAGCGCTGTATCATCAGCGAACAACAACTGACTCACTTCCCAAGCTCTCTCATCCCCAACAGACTTCATACTTGCCCCTCCTTCCAAAACTCTTGCATTCACCTCCCTAACAACCCCATCCATAAACAAATTAAACAACCATGGAGACATCACACACACCTGCCGCAAACCTACATTCACTGAGAACCAATCACTTTCCTCTCTTCCTACACGTACACATGCCTTACATCCTCGATAAAAACTTTTCACTGCTTCTAACAACTTTCCTCCCACACCATATATTCTTAATACCTTCCACAGAGCATCTCCATCAACTCTATCATATGCCTTCTCCAGAGCCATAAATGCTACATACAAATCCATTTGCTTTTCTAAGTATTTCTCACATACATTCTTCAAAGCAAACACCTGATCCACACATCCTCTACCACTTCTGAAACCACACTGCTCTTCCCCAATCTGATGCTCTGTACATGCCTTCACCCTCTCAATCAATACCCTCCCATATAATTTACCAGGAATACTCAACAAACTTATACCTCTGTAATTTGAGCACTCACTCTTATCCCCTTTGCCTTTGTACAATGGCACTATGCACGCATTCCGCCAATCCTCAGGCACCTCACCATGAGTCATACATACATTAAATAACCTTACCAACCAGTCAACAATACAGTCACCCCCTTTTTTAATAAATTCCACTGCAATACCATCCAAACCTGCTGCCTTGCCGGCTTTCATCTTCCGCAAAGCTTTCACTACCTCTTCTCTGTTTACCAAATCATTTTCCCTAACCCTCTCACTTTGCACACCACCTCGACCAAAACACCCTATATCTGCCACTCTATCATCAAACACATTCAACAAACCTTCAAAATACTCACTCCATCTCCTTCTCACATCACCACTACTTGTTATCACCTCCCCATTTGCGCCCTTCACTGAAGTTCCCATTTGCTCCCTTGTCTTACGCACTTTATTTACCTCCTGCCAGAACATCTTTTTATTCTCCCTAAAATTTAATAATACTCTCTCACCCCAACTCTCATTTGCCCTTTTTTTCACCTCTTGCACCTTTCTCTTGACCTCCTGTCTCTTTCTTTTATACATCTCCCACTCAATTGCATTTTTTCCCTGCAAAAATCGTCCAAATGCCTCTTTCTTCTCTTTCACTAATACTCTTATTTCTTCATCCCACCACTCACTACCCTTTCTATTCAACCCACCTCCCACTCTTCTCATGCCACAAGCATCTTTTGCGCAATCCATCACTGATTCCCTAAATACATCCCATTCCTCCCCCACTCCCCTTGCTTCCATTGTTCTCACCTTTTTCCATTCTGTACTCAGTCTCTCCTGGTACTTCCTCACACAGGTCTCCTTCTCAAGCTCACTTACTCTCACCACCCTCTTCACCCCAACATATATATATATATATATAATTATATATATATATATATATATATATATATATATATATATATATATATATATATATATATATATATATATATATATATATATATATTATCCCTGGGGATAGGGGAGAAAGAATACTTCCCACGTATTCCCTGCGTTTCGTAGAAGGCGACTAAAAGGGAAGGGAGCGGGGGGCTGGAAATCCTCCCCTCTCATTTTTTTTTAATTTTCCAAAAGAAGGAACAGAGAAGGGGGCCAGGTGAGGATATTTCCTCAAAGGCCCAGTCCTCTGTTCTTAACGCTACCTCGCTAATGCGGGAAATGGCGAATAGTACGAAAAAAAGAAAAGAAATATATATATATATATATATATATATATATATATATATATATATATATATATATATATATATATATAGAGAGAGAGAGAGAGAGAGAGAGAGAGAGAGAGAGAGAGAGAGTGAAAAGTTTTTAACGAGGATGTTAGGCATGTGTACGTGTAGGAAGAGAGGAAAGTGATTGGTTCTCAGTGAATGTAGGTTAGCGGCAGGGGTGTGTGATGTCTCCATGGTCGTTTAATTTGTTTATGGATGGGGTTGATAGGGAGGTGAATGCAAGAGTTTTGGACAGAGGGGCAAGTATGCAGTCAGTTGTGGATGAGAGATCTTGGGAAGTGAGTCAGTTGTTATTCGGTGATGATACAGCGCTGGTGGCTGATTAATGTGAGAAACTGCAGAAGCTGGTGACTGAGTTTGGTAAAGTGTGTGAAAGAAGAAAGCTGAGAGTTAATGTGAATAAGAGTAAGGTTATTAGGTACAGTAGGGTTGAGGGACAAGTCAATTGGGAGGTAAGTTTCATTGGAGAAAAACTGGAGGAAGAGAAGTGTTTTAGATATCTGGGAGTGGATTTGGCAGCGGATGGAACCATGGAAGCGGAAGTGAATCATAGGGTGGGGGAGGGAGCAAAAATTCTGGGTGCATTGAAGAATGTGTGGAAGTCGAGAACATTATCTCGGAAAGCAAAAATGGGTATGTTTGAAGAAATAGTGGTTCCAACAATGCAATATGGTTGCGAGGCGTGGGCTATGGATAGGGTTGTGCGGAGGAGGGTGGATGTGCTGGAAATGAGATGTTTGAGGACAATATGTGGTGTGAGGTGGTTTGATCGAGTAAGTAATGCAAGGGTAAGAGAGATGTGTGGTAATAAGGGTAGTGTGGTTGAGAGAGCCGAAGAGGGTGTTTTCAAATGGTTTCGTCACATGGAGAAAATGAGTGAAGAAAGAATGACCAAGAGGATATATCTATGTCAGAGGTGGAGGGAACGAGAAGTGGAAGACCAAATTGGAGGTGGAAAGATGGAATGAAAAAGATTTTGAGTGATCGGGGCCTGAACATGCAGGGGGGTGAAAGGCGTGCAAGGAATAGAGTGAATTGGAATGATGTGGTATACCGGGGTCGACGTGTTGTCAATGGATTGAACCAGGGCATGTGAAGCGTCTGGGGTAAACCATGGAAAGTTCTGTGGGGCCTGGATGTGGAAAGGGAGTTGTTGTTTGGGTGCATTATACATTACAGCTAGAGACTGAGTGTGAACGAATGTGGCCTTTGTTTTTGTTTTCTAGCGCTACCTCGCGCTCATGCTGGGGGAGGGGGTTGTTATTTCATGTGTGGCGGGCTGGTGATGGGAATGAATAAAGACAGACAGTATGAATTATGTACATGTGTATATATGCATATGTTTGTGTGAGTATATATATGTATAAGTTGCGATGTATAGGTATGTATGTATGCGCGTGTGGACGTGTATGTATATATGTGTGTATGTGGGTGGGTTGGGCCATTCTTTCGTCTGTTTCCTTGCGCTACCTCGCTAACGCGGGAGACAGCGACAAAGCAAAATATATATATATATATATATATATATATATATATATATATATATATATATATATATATATATATACATATATATATATATTTTGCTTTGTCGCTGTCTCCCGCGTTAGCGAGGTAGCGCAAGGAAACAGACGAAAGAATGGCCCAACCCGCCCACATACACATGTATATACATACATGTCCACACACGCACAATATACATACCTATACATCTCAATGTACACTATATATACACACACAGACATATACATATATATACATGTACGTAATTCACACTGTCTGCGTTTATTTGTTCCCATCGCCACCTCGCCACACATGGAATAACAACCCCCTCCCCCCTCATGTGTGCGAGGTAGCGCTAGGAAAAACACCAAAGGCCCCATTCGTTCACACTCAGTCTCTAGCTGTCATGCAAAAATGCACCGAAATCACAGCTCCCTTTCCACATCCAGGCTCCACACACTTTCCATGGTTTACCCCAGACGCTTCACATGCCCAGGTTCAATCCATTGACAGCACGTCGACCCGGTATACGACATCGTTCCAATTCACTCTATTCCTTGCCCGCCTTTCACCCTCCTGCATGTTCAGGCCCCAATCACTCAAAATCTTTTTCACTCCATCTTTCCACCTCCAATTTGGTCTCCCACTTCTCCTCGTTCCCTCCACCTCTGACATATATATCCTCTTGGTCAATCTTTCCCCACTCATTCTCTCCATGTGACCAAACCATTTCAAAACACCCTCTTTTGCTCTGTCAACCACACTCTTTTTATTTCCACACATCTCTCTCACCCTTACATTACTTACTCGATCTAACCACCTCACACCACATATTGTCCTCAAACATCTCATTTCCAGCACATCCACCCTCCTGCGCACAACTCTATCCATAGCCCACGCCTCGCAACCATACAACATTGTTGGAACCACTATTCCTTCAAACATACCCATTTTTGCTTTCCGAGATAATGTTCTCGACTTCCAAACATTCTTCAAGGCTGCCAGAATTTTCGCCCCCTCCCCCACCCTATGATTCACTTCCGCTTCCATGGTTCTATCCGCTACCAGATCCACTCCCAGATATCTAAAACACTTTACTTCCTCCAGCTTTTCTCCATTCAAACTTACCTCCCAATTGACTTGACCCTCAACCCTACTGTACCTAATAACCTTGCTCTTATTCACATTTACTCTTAACTTTCTTCTTTCACACACTTTACTAAACTCAGTCACCAACTTCTGCAGTTTCTTACATGAATTAGACACCAGCGCTGTATCATCAGCGAACAACAACTGACTCACTTCCCAAGCTCTCTCATCCACAACAGACTGCATATATATATATATATATATATATATATATATATATATATATATATATATATATATATATATATATATATATATATATTTTTTTTTTTTCTTTTCTTTCAAACTATTCGCCATTTCCCGCATTAGCGAGGTAGCGTTAAGAACAGAGGAGTGGGCCTTTGAGGGAATACCCTCACCTGGCCCAATTCTCTGTTACTTCTTTTGGAAAATTAAAAAAAAACGAGAAGGGAGGATTTCCAGCCCCCCGCTCCCATATATATATATATATATATATATATATACATATATATATATATATATATATATATATATATATATATATATATATATATATATATATATATATTTCATCATATACTATACTTCGTCGCTGTCTCCCGCGTTAGCGAGGTAGCGCAAGGAAACAGAAGAAAGAATGGCCCAACCCACCCACATAAACATGTATATACATACACGTCCACAGACGCACATATACATACCTACACATCTCAACGTATACATATATATATAATTTTTTTTTTTTTTGCCGCTGTCTCCCGCGTTTGCGAGGTAGCGAAAGGAAACAGACGAAAGAAATGGCCCAACCCACCCCCCATACACATGTATATACATACGTCCACACACGCAAATATACATACCTACACAGCTTTCCATGGTTTACTCCAGACGCTTCACATGCCCTGATTCAATCCATTAACAGCACGTCAACCCCGGTATACCACCTCGATCCAATTCACTCTATTCCTTGCCCTCCTTTCACCCTCCTGAATGTTCAGGCCCCGATCACACAAAATCTTTTTCACTCCATCTTTCCACCTCCAATTTGGTCTCCCACTTCTCCTCGTTCCCTCCACCTCCGACACATATATCCTCTTGGTCAATCTTTCCTCACTCATTCTCTCCATGTGCCCAAACCATTTCAAAACACCCTCTTCTGCTCTCTCAACCACGCTCTTTTTATTTCCAAACATCTCTCTTACCCTTACGTTACTTACTCGATCAAACCACCTCACACCACACATTGTCCTCAAACATCTCATTTCCAGCACATCCATCCTCCTGCGCACAACTCTATCCATAGCCCACGCCTCGCAACCATACAACATTATTGGAACCACTATTCCTTCAAACATACCCATTTTTGCTTTCCGAGATAATGTTCTCGACTCGAGAATTTACTTTCTTACATTCTATCACATACTCCCACAACTCCTGTTTCAGGAGTAGTGCTACTCCTTCCCTTGCTGTTGTCATCTCATTAACCCCTGACTTTACTCCCAAGACATTCCCAAACCAAACTTCCCCTTTACCCTTAAGCTTCGTTTCACTCAAAGCCAAAATATCCAGGTTCCTTTCCTCAAACATACTACCTATCTCTCCTTTTTTCACATCTTGGTTACATCCACACACATTTAGACACCCCAATCTGAGTCTACGAGGAGGATGAGCACTCCCCGCGTGACTCCTTCTGTTTCCCATTTTTAGAAAGTTAAAATACAAGGAGGGGAGGATTTCTGGCCCCCCCTCCCGCCCCCTCTAGTCGCCTTCTACGACACGTGAGGAATGCGTGGGAAGTATTCTTTCATCCCTATCCCCAGGGATAATATATACATATATATATATATATATATATATATATATATATATATATATATATATATATATATATATATATATACATACATACATACACACATATAGACACATACACACATATACACACACACACACACATATATATATATATATATATATATATATATATATATATATATATATATATATATATATATATATATATATATATATATTTACCTCCTTCCACAACATCTTTTTATTCTCCCTAAAATCTAATGATACTCTCTCACCCCAACTCTCATTTGCCCTCTTTTTCACCTCTTGCACCTTTCTCTTGACCTCCTGTCTCTTTCTTTTATACATCTCCCACTCAATTGCATTTTTCCCTGCAAAAATCGTCCAAATGCCTCTCTCTTCTCTTTCACTAATAATCTTACTTCTTCATCCCACCACTCACTACCCTTTCTAATCATCCCACCTCCCACTCTTCTCATGCCACAAGCATCTTTTGCGCAATCCATCACTGATTCCCTAAATACATCCCATTCCTCCCCCACTCCCTTTACTTCCATTGTTCTCACCTTTTTCCATTCTATACTCAGTCGCTCCTGGTACTTCCTCACACAAGTCTCCTTCCCAAGCTCACTTACTTTCACCACCCTCTTCACCCCAACATTCACTCTTCTTTTCTGAAAACCCATACAAATCTTCACCTTAGCCTCCACAAGATAATGATCAGACATCCCTCTAGTTGCACCTCTCAGCACATTAACATCTAAAAGTCTCTCTTTCGCGCGCCTGTCAATTAACACGCAATCCAATAACGCTCTCTGGTCATCTCTCTTACTTACATACGTATACTTATGTATATCTCGCTTTTTAAACCAAGACAAGGGAGCAAATGGGAACTTCAGTGAAGGGCGCAAATGGGGAGGTGATAACAAATAGTGGTGAAGTGAGAAGGAGATGGAGTGAGTATTTTGAATGTTTGTTGAATGTGTTTGATGATAGAGTGGCAGATATAGGGTGTTTTGGTCGAGGTGGTGTGCAAAGTGAGAGGGTTAGGGAAAATCATTTGGTAAACAGAGAAGAGGTAGTAAAAGCTTTGCGGAAGATGAAAGCCGGCAAGGCAGCAGGTTTGGATTGTATTGCAGTGGAATTTATTAAAAAAGGGGGTGACTGTATTACTGACTGGTTGGTAAGGTTATTTAATGTATGTATGACTCATGGTGAGGTGCCTGAGGATTGGCGGAATGCGTGCATAGTGCCATTGTACAAAGGCAAAGGGGATAAGAATGAGTGGTCAAATTACAGAGGTATAATTTTGTTGAGTATTCCTGGTAAATTATATGGGAGGTTATTGATTGAGAGGGTGAAGGCATGTACAGAGCATCAGATTGGGGAAGAGCAGTGTGGTTTCAGAAGTGGTAGAGGATGTGTGGATCAGGTGTTTGCTTTGAAGAATGTATGTGAGAAATACTTAGAAAAGCAAATGGATTTGTATGTAGCATTTATGGATCTGGAGAAGGCATATGATAGAGTTGATAGAGATGCTCTGTGGAAGGTATTAAGAATATATGGTGTGGAAGGCAAGTTGTTAGAAGCAGTGAAAAGTTTTTTATCGAGGATGTAAGGCATGTGTACGTGTAGGAAGAGAGGAAAGTGATTGGTTCTCAGTGAATGTAGGTTTGCGGCAAGGGTGTGTGATGTCTCCATGGTTGTTTAATTTGTTTATGGATAGGGTTGTCAGGGAGGTGAATGCAAGAGTTTTGGAAAGAGGGGCAAGTATAAAGCCTATTGCGGATGAGAGAGCTTGGGAAGTGAGTCAGTTGTTGTTCGCTGATGATACAGCGCTGGTGGCTGATTCAAGTGAGAAACTGCAGAAGTTGATGACTGAGTTTGGTAAAGTGTGTGAAAGAAGAAAGTTAAGAGTAAATGTGAATAAGAGCAAGGTTATTAGGTACAGTAGGGTTGAGGGTCAAGTCAATTAGGAGGTAAGTTTGAATGGAGAAAAACTGGAGGAAGTAAAGTGTTTTAGATATCTCGGAGTGGATCTGGCAGCGGATGGAACCATGGAAGCGGAAGTGAATCATAGGGTGGGGGAGGGGGCGAAAATTCTGGGTGCCTTGAAGAATGTTTGGAAGTCGATAACATTATCTCGGAAAGCAAAAATGGGTATGTTTGAAGGAATAGTGGTTCCAACAATGTTGTATGGTTGCGAGGCGTGGGCTATGGATAGAGTTGTGCGGAGAAGGGTGGATGTGCTGGAAATGAGATGTTTGAAGACAATATGTGGTGTGAGGTGGTTTGATCGAGTAAGTAATGTAAGTAAGAGAGATGTGTGGAAATAAAAAGAGTGTGGTTGAGAGAGCAGAAGAGGGTGTTTTGAAATGGTTCGGTCACATGGAGAGAATGAGTGAGGAAAGATTGACCAAGAGGATATATTTGTCAGAGGTGGAGGGAACGAGGAGAAGTGGGAGACCAAATTGGAGGTGGAAAGATGGAGTGAAAAAGATTTTGAGTGATCGGGGCCTGAACATGCAGGAGGGTGAAAGGCGTGCAAGGAATAGAGTGAATTGGAACGATGTGGTATACCGGGGTCGAGGTGCTGTCAATGGATTGAACCAAGACATGTGAAGCGTCTGGGGTAAACCATGGAAAGTTCTGTGGGGCCTGGATGTGGAAAGGGAGCTGTGGTTTCGGTGCATTATTACATGACAGCTAGAGACTGAGTGTGAACGAATGGGGCCTTTGGTGTCTTTTCCTAGCGCTACCTCGCACACATGAGGGGGGAGGGGGCTGTTATTCCATGTGTGGCGAGGTGGCGATGGGAACAAATAAAGGCAGACAGTCTGAATTATGTACATGTGTATATATGTATATGTCTGTGTGTGTATATATATGTGTACATTGAGATGTATAGGTATGTATATTTCCGTGTGTGGACGTGTATGTATATACATGTGTATGTGGGCGGGTTGGGCCATTCTTTCGTCTGTTTACTTGCGCTACCTCGCTAACGCGGGAGACAGCGACAAAGCAAAATAAATATATTTTTTTTTTTGCTTTGTCGCTGTCTCCCGCGTTTGCGAGGTAGCGCAAGGAAACAGACGAAAGAAATGGCTTAACCCAACCCCATACACAATGTATACACACACACGTCCACACACGCAAATATACATACCTACACAGCTTTCCATGGTTCACCGCAGACGCTTCACATGCCCTGATTCAATCCACTGACAGCACGTCAACCCCGGTATACCACATCGATCCAATTCACTCTATTCCTTGCCCTCCTTTCACCCTCCTGCTTGTTCACGCCCCGATCACTCAAAATCTTTTTCACTCCATCTTTCCACCTCCAATTTGGTCTCCCACTTCTCCTCGTTCCCTCCACCTCCGACACATATATCCTCTTGGTCAATCTTTCCTCACTCATTCTCTTCATGTGCCCAAACTATTTCAAAACACCCTCTTCTGCTCTCTCAACCACGCTCTTTTTATTTCCACACATCTCTCTTACCCTTACGTTACTTACTCGATCAAACACCTCACACCACACATTGTCCTCAAACATCTCATTTCCAGCACAACCATCCTCCTGCGCACAACTCTATCCATAGCCCACGCCTCGCAACCATACAACATTGATGGAACCACTATTCCTTCAAACATACCCATTTTTGCTTTCCGAGATAATGTTCTCGACTTCCACACATTCTTCAAGGCTCCCAGGATTTTCGCCCCCTCCCCCACCCTATGATCTACTTCCGCTTCCATGGTTCCATCCGCTGTCAGATCCACTCCCAGATGTCTAAAACACTTTACTTCCTCCAGTTTTTCTCCATTCAAACTTACCTCCTAATTGACTTGACCCTCAACCCTACTGTACCTAATTACCTTGCTCATATTCACATTTACTCTTAACTTTCTTCTTTCACACACTTTACCAAACTCAGTCACCAGCTTCTGCAGTTTCTCACATGAATCAGCCACCAGCGCTGTATCATCAGCAAACAACAACTGACTCACTTCCCAAGCTCTCTCATCCCCAACAGACTTCATAGTTGCCCCTCTTTCCAAAACTCTTGCATTTACCTTCCTAACAACCCAATCCATAAACAAATTAAACAACCATGGAGACATCACACACCCCTGCCGCAAACCTACATTCACTGAGAACCAATCACTTTCCTCTCTTCCTACACGTACACATGCCTTATATCCTCGATAAAAACTTTTCACTGCTTCTAACAACTTGCCTCCCACACCATATATTCTAAATACCTTCCACAGAGCATCTCTATCAACTCTATCATATGCCTTCTCCAGATCCATAAATGCTACATACAAATCCATTTGCTTTTCTAAGTATTTCTCACATACATTCTTCAAAGCAAACACCTGATCCACACATCCTCTACCACTTCTGAAACCACACTGCTCTTCCCTAATCTGATGCTCTGTACATGCCTTCACCCTCTCAATCAATACCCTCCCATATAATTTACCAGGAATACTCAACAAACTTATACCTCTGTAATTTGAGCACTCACTCTTATCCCCTTTGCCTTTGTACAATGGCACTATGCACGCATTCCGCCAATCCTCAGGCACCTCACCATGAGTCATACATACATTGAATAACCTTACCAACCAGTCAATAATACAGTCACTCCATTTTTAAATAAGTTCCACTGCAATACCATCCAAACCTGCTGCCACGCCGGCTTTCATCTTCCGCAAAGCTTTTACTATTTCTTCTCTGTTTACCAAATAATTTTCCCTAACCCTCTCACTTTGCACACCACCTCTACCAAAACACCCTATATCTGCCACTCTACCATCAAACACATTCAACAATCCTTCAAAATACTCACTCCATCTCCTTCTCACATCACCACTACTTGTTATCACCTCCCCATTTGCGCCCTTCACTGAAGTTCCCATTTGCTCCCTTGTCTTACGCACTTTATTTACCTCCTTCCAGAACATCCTTTTATTCTCCCTAAAATTTAATGATACTCTCTCACCCCAACTCTCATTTGCCCTCTTTTTCACCCCTTGCACCTTTCTCTTGACCTCCTGTCTCTTTGTTTTATACATCTCCCACTCAATTGCATTTTTTCCCTGCAAAAATCGTCCAAATGCCTCTCTCTTCTCTTTCACTAATAATCTTACTTCTTCATCCCACCACTCACTACCCTTTCTAATCAACCCACCTCCCACTCTTCTCATGCCACAAGCATCTTTTGCGCAATCCATCACTGATTCCCTAAATACATCCCATTCCTCCCCCACTCCCCTTACTTCCACTGTTCTCACCTTTTTCCATTCTGTACTCAGTCTCTCCTGGTACTTCCTCACACAAGTCTCCTTCCCAAGCTCACTTACTCTCACCACCCTCTTCACCCCAACATTCACTCTTCTTTTCTGAAAACCCATACAAATCTTCACCTTAGCCTCCACAAGATAATGATCAGACATCCCTCCAGTTGCACCTCTCAGCACATTAACATCTAAAAGTCTCTCTTTCGCGTGGCTGTCAATAAACACGTAATCCAATAACGCTCTCTGGCCATCTCTCCTACTTACATACGTATACTTATGTATATCTCGCTTTTTAAACCAGGTATTCCCAATCACCAGTCCTTTTTCAGCACATAAATCTACAAGCTCTTCACCATTTCCATTTACAACAATGAACATCCCATGTATACCAATTATTCCCTCAACTGCCACATTACTCACCTTTGCATTCAAATCACCCATCCCTATAACCCGGTCTCGTGAATCAAAACCACTAACACACTCATTCAGCTGCTTCCAAAACACTTTCCTCTCATGAGGCAAGTGTTTTGGGCAAGGGGTAAATAATAATAATAATGATATATATATATATATATATATATATATATATATATATATATATATATATATATATATATATATATATATATATTCTTTTTTTTTTTTTTTTTTTTTTGCTTCGTCGCTGTCTCCCGCGTTTGCGAGGTAGCACAAGGAAACAGACGAAAGAAATGGCCCAACCCACCCCCATACACATGTATATACATACGTCCACACACGCAAATATACATACCTACACAGCTTTCCATGGTTTACCCCAGACGCTTCACATGCCTTGATTCAATCCACTGACAGCACGTCAACCCCGGTATACCACATCGCTCCAATTCACTCTACTCCTTGCCCTCCTTTCACCCTCCTGCATGTTCAGGCCCCGATCACACAAAATCTTTTTCACTCCATCTTTCCACCTCCAATTTGGTCTCCCTCTTCTCCTCGTTCCCTCCACCTCCGACACATATATCCTCTTGGTCACTCTTTCCTCACTCATTCTCTCCATGTGACCAAACCATTTCAAAACACCCTCTTCTGCTCTCTCAACCACGCTCTTTTTATTTCCACACATCTCTCTTACCCTTACGTTACTCACTCGATCAAACCACCTCACACCACACATTGTCCTCAAACATCTCATTTTCAGCACATCCATCCTCCTGCGCACAACTCTATCCATAGTCCACGCCTCGCAACCATACAACATTGTTGGAACCACTATTCCTTCAAACATACCCATTTTTGCTTTCCGAGATAATGTTCTCGACTTCCACACATTCTTCAAGGCTCCCAGAGTTTTCGCACCCTCCCCCACCCTATGATCCACTTCCGCTTCCATGTTTCCATCCGCTGCCAGATCCACTCCCAGATATCTAAAACACTTCACTTCCTCCAGTTTTCTCCATTCAAACTCACCTCCCATTTGCCTTGACCCTCAACCCTACTGTACCTAATAACCTTGCTCTTATTCACATTTACTCTTAACTTTCTTCTTTCACACACTTTACCAAACTCAGTCACCAGCTTCTGCAGTTTCTCACATGAATCAGCCACCAGCGTTGTATCATCAGCGAACAACAACTGACTCACTTCCCAAGCTCTCTCATCCCCAACAGACTTCTTCCTTGCCCCTCTTTCCAAAACTCTTGCATTCACCTCCCTAACAACCCCATCCATAAACAAATTAAACAACCATGGAGACATCACACACCCCTGCCGCAAACCTACATTCACTGAGAACCAATTACTTTCCTCTCTTCCTACACGAACACATGCCTTACATCCTCGATAAAAACTTTTTACTGCTTCTAACAACATATACAAACATATACATATATACATTTGTACATAAGTCATACTTGCTGTCTTTATTCATTCCCGTAGCCACCCCGCCATACATGAAATGAGAACCCCCTCCCCCCTCACGCGCGCGATGTAGCACTAGGAAAAGACAACAAAGGCCACATTCATTCACACTCAGTCTCTAGCTGTCATGTATAATGCACTGAAACCACAGTTCCCTTTCCACATCCAGGTCCCACAACATTTTCCATGATTTACCTTAGATGCTTCTCATGCCCTGGTTGAATCCATTGACAGCACGTCGGCCCCGGTATACCACATCGTTCCAATTCACTCTATTCCTTGCACGCCTTTCACCCTCCTGCATGTTTAGGCCCCGACCGCTCAAAATCTTTATCACTCCATCCTTCCATCTTCAATTTGGTCTCCCACTTCTCCTCGTTCTCTCCACCTCTGACACATATATCCGCTTTGTGAATCTTTCCTCACTCATTCTCTCCATGCGGCCAAACGATTTCAAAACACCCTCTTCTGCTCTCTCAACCACTCTTTTTATTACCAAACATCTCTCTTACCCTTTCAGTACTTACTCGATCAAACCACCTCACAAATCCACCCTCCTCCGCAGAACCCTATTCTTAGCCCACGCCTCACAACCATATATCATTGTTGGAACCACAATTCCTTCAGACACCCATTTTTGCTTCCCGAGATAATGTTCTCCCCTTCCACACATTTTTCAACGCTCCCAGAGCTTTCGCCTTCTAAAACTTGTGACTCACTTCCGCTTCCATGGTTCCATCCGCAGCCAAGTCCACTCCCAGATATCTAAAACACTTCACTTCCCCCAGTTTTTCTCCATTCAAACTTACCTCCCGATGGACTTGTCCCTCAACCGTGCTGTATCCAACTACCTTGCTCTTATTCACAATTACTCTCAGCTTTCTCCTTTCACACACTTTACCAAAGTCTGTCACCTGCTTCTGCAGTTTCTCACGAAGAATCAGTCATCAGCGATGTATCATCAGCGAACAACAACTGACTCACTTTCTAAGCCCTCACATCCACAACAGACTGCATACTTGCCCCTCTTCCCAAAACTCTTGCATTCATCTCAGTAACAACACCATGTATAAACAAATGGAGACATCACACTCCCCTGCCGCAAACCGACATTCACTGAGAACCAATCACTTTCCTCTCTTCCTACTCGTGCACATGCCTTATGTCCTCGATAAACACGTTTTATTGCTTCCAGCATCTTGCCTCCCACACCACATACTCTTCATAACTTCCACAGAGCATCTCTATCAACTCTTATCACATGCCTTCTCCAAAAATGCTACATACAAATCCATTTGTTTTTCTAAGTATTTATAACATTCATTCTTCAAAACAAACACCTGATTCACACATCATCTACCACTTCTGAAACCACACTGCTCTTCCCCAATCCGATGCTCTGTACATGACTTCACCCTCCCTATCAACACCCTCCCATATGATTTCGCAGGAATACTTCACAAACTTATACCTTTGTAATTTGAACACTTACCTTGATCCCCTTTGCCTTTGTACATTGGCACTATGCATGCATTCCGCCAATCCTTAGGCACTTCACCATGAGCCATATATACAATGAAAATACTCACCAACCAGTCAACAACACAGTCACCCCCTTTTTTTTTTTTTAAGAAATTTCATTGCAATACCATCCAAACCCGTCACCTTGCTTTCATCTTCCACAAAGCTTTCACTACCTCTCCTCTGTTTACCAAGTCATTCTCCCTGACCCTCTCACTTCGCACACCACCTCGAAGAAAACACCGTATATCGCCACTCTATCATCAAACACATTTAACAAACCTTCAAAATACTCACATCATCTCCTCAAATCATCACTACTTTTTATTACCTCCCCATTAGCCCCCTTCACCGATGATCCCATTTGTTTTCTTGTCTTACGCACTTTATTTACCTCCTTCCAAAACATCTTCTCACTTTCCCTAAAATTTTATGATACTCTCTCACTCCAACTCTCATTTTCCCTCTTTTTCACCTCTTGCCCCTTCCTCTTGACCTCCTGCCTCTTTCTTTTATACGTCTCCCAGTCATTTGCACTATTCCCCAGCAAAACTCGTCTAAGTGCCTCTCTTTTCTCTTTCACCAATAATCTTACCTCTTCATCCCACCATTCACTACCCTTTCGAATATGCCCACTTCCCACGCCACTCATGCCACAAGCATCTTTTACGCAAGCCATCACTGCTTCCTTACATACTTTCCATTCCTCCTCCACTCCCGTTACGTCCTTTGCTCTCACCATTTTCCATTCTGCACTCAGTCTCTCCTGGTACTTCCTCAAACAGGTCTCCTTCCCAAGCTCACTTACTCTCACCACTCTCTTCACCCCAACATTCTCTCTTCTTTTCTGAAAACTTCTAGAAATCTTCATCAACGCCTCCACAAGATAATGATCAGACACCCCTCCAGTTGCACCCCTCAGCACATTAACATCCAAAAGTCTCTCTTTCGCGAGCCTATCAATTAACACGTAATCCAATAACGCTCTCTGGCCATCTCTCCTACTTACATACGCATACTTATATATATCTCTCTTTTTAAACCAGGTATTCCCAATCACCAGCCCTTTTTCAGCACACAAATCTACAAGCTCTTCACCATTTCCATTTACAATACTGAACACCCCATGTACACCAATTATTCCCTCAACTGCCACATTACTCATCTTTGCATTGAAATCACCCTTCACTATAACCCGGTCTCGTGCATCAAAACTACTAACACACTCATCAGCTCCCAAAACACTTGCACCAATAATCACCCATCTCTCTCCATTCACTTTCTGTTTTATCCATATCAATCTAGAGTTTACTTTCTTACACTCTATCACATACTCCCACCACTCCTGCTTCAGGAGTAGTGCTACTCTTTCCCTTGCTCTTGTCCTTTCACTAACCCCAGAGTTTACTCCCAAGACATTCCCAAACCACTCTTCCCCTTTACCCTTGAGCTTCGATTCGCTCAGAGCCAAAACATCCAGGTTCTTTTCCTCAAACATACTATCTCTACTAATTCTCATCTTCATACACATTTCGACACCCCAATCTGAGCCTTCAGGAGGATGAGCACTTCCCGCATGACTCCTTCTGTTTCCCCTTTTAGAAAGTTAAAAATACAAGGAGGGGAGGGTTTATTGCCCCCCGCT
Organism: Panulirus ornatus; assembly: GCF_036320965.1. NCBI lineage: Eukaryota > Metazoa > Arthropoda > Malacostraca > Decapoda > Palinuridae > Panulirus > Panulirus ornatus. The sequence goes on from NC_092253.1 coordinate 17,117,778, forward strand.
CCCTTCCCCTTTAGTCACCTCCTACGACACGTGGAATGTGTGGGGAGTATTCTTTCTCCCCTATCCCCAGGGATATATCTATCTATCTATCTATCTATTTATAAATATATATATATATATATATATATATATATATATATATATATCCCTGGGGATAGGGGATTAAGAATACTTCCCACGTATTCCCTGCGTGTCGTAGAAGGCGACTAAAAGGGGAGGGAGCGGGGGGCTGGAAATCCTCCCCTCTCTTTTTTTTTTTTTTTTAAATTTTCCAAAAGAAGGAACAGAGGGGGCCAGTTAAGGATATTCCAAAAAAGGCGCAGTCCTCTGTTCTTAGCGCTACCTCGCTAACGCGGGAAATGGCGAATAGTTTAAAAAAATATATATATATATATATATATATATATATATATATATATATATATATATATATATATATATATATATATACGAAGCAAAATGTACCAGAAACCATCTTCAGGTGTTCTCGATGATAAAAAAGACAAAACACACACACACTCGACATGTATGTGGCTCAACCATATCAGATGAATCGTATGGAATTCACAAGTATTTAGTCAGATATATTCTTCAGTTTGGAAGATCTGATCATTCCACACCTTCGCTGACAACCAGGATCAGTTTCCATCACATCTCTTCTTGATATACCCAATAGCATTCCACTGTTCATTCGCAAACATAATGAAGTAAATAAATTTTCCAGTTAGCTATAACTTCGGTCTTATGGACGTATGAAATAATAAGACATACTTGCCATTAATACGACAGAAATTCACTCACTCAACGTAATAAGGCGTTTAGCTCCATGTAAACAAAATTGCTCTGTAGCTTGAATGTCCGGCAATTTTCTTTAACGTCACACCAAAGCATCATTTGTAAAAACAAATTTCTGCAATTCTCGTTTTCTTTAAATTCTTACATATACCCGACTCTGTCTCAAAGGCCTATTTGAAGTAGGTTGCTTCACCCATGAACTGAAAGCTATGGTCTGTTAGTGGGAGACAGGAAAGTATTTCCCTAATGATCATTTTTCTGAAAAAAAAAAAAAACATGTGGTGACATATTCATAAACACGATCATCTTCGGGTATTCTGCAGCACACTGAGTACATGAGGAGGATGGAGACAGTACCTGGGGGTCAATAATGAGAGGCCAGCGGTCGGAGTTGGTGAGGATAATGGCGTTCTCTGTGGACATACGGTCAGACGGGAGACCCTCGTTGTTCCAGCCGGCGATGGTCGCGTCGTCCGTCAGCAGTTTGATGGGGTCCAGGTTATGGGTGATGGGGATCACCGGCTGCAAGAAGCAACTTAGGGTCACTTGTTGCCTTACCTCTCTCTCTCTCTCTCTCTCTCTCTCTCTCTCTCTCTCTCTCTCTCTCTCTCTCTCTCTCTCTCTCATATTTGTTAATTCTTGACTTGTGGGACAAGATATCTGCTCACACACACACACACACACACACACACACACACACACACACACACACACACACACACATACTCACACACACACAAACACAGACACAGACACACACACACACACACACACACACACACATACTCACACACACACAAACACAGACACAGACACACATACACACACACACACACACACACACACACACATACACATATATTACTATATCATCATCATATTTGATCGGCGTTTCTCGCGTCAGCGAGCTAGCACCAGGAAACGGACTAAGAATGGACCATCCACTCATATACACATATATAATACATAAACACCCATACACGCATATATACATATATACATATGCATATACATATCAACATTTACACATAGACATACATATACATACATACACATGCCCAGACATATACATATATACACAAGTACATATTCATACTTACTTGCCTTTATCCATTCCTGATGCCACCCCATCCCACAAGAAACAGCATCGCTACCCCCTGCTTCAGCGAGGTAGCGCTAAGAAAACAGACAACAAAGGCCACATTCGTTCACACTCAGTCTCAAGCTGCCATGTGTAATGCACCGAAACCACAGCTCCCTTTCCACATCCAGGCCTCACAGACCTTTCCATGGTTTGCCCCAGATGATTCACATGCCCCGGTTCAGTTCATTGATAGCATGTCGACTCCGGTATACCACATCGTTCCAGTTCACTCTATTCCTTGCACGCCTTTCACCCTCCTGCATGTTCAGGCCCCGATCACTCAAAATCTTTTTCACTCCATCCTTCCACCTCCAATTTGGTCTCCCACTTCTCCTTGTTCCCTCCTTCTGTGACACATATATCCTCTTTGTCAATCTTGCCTCACTCATTGTCTCCATGTGACCAAACCATTTCAACTCACTCTTCTGCTCTCTCAACCACACTCTTTTTGGTTCCACACATCTCTCTTACCCTTCCATTACTTACTCGATCAAACCACCTCACACCACATACTGCCCTCAAATATCTAATTTCCAACACGTCCACCCTCCTCCGTATAACCCTGTCTATAGCCCACGCTTCGCAACCATATAACATTGTTGGAACTACTATTCCTTCAACCATACCCAGTTTAGCTCTCCGAGATAACGTTCTCTCTTTCTACACATTCTTCATCGCTCCCAGAACCCTCACCCCCTCCCCTACCCTTTGACTCACTTCCGCTTCCATGGTTCCATTCACTGCTAAGTCCACTCCTCCAGTTTTTTTTTTTCCATTCAAACTTGTGTCCCAGTTAACTTATCCCTCATCCCTACTGGACCGAGTAACCTTGCTTTTATTCGGTTACTCGCAACTTTCTCCTTTCACACACTTTTACAAACTCAGACTCCAACTTCTGCAGTTTCTCACTCGAATCAGCCACCAGAGCTGTGTCATCAGCAAAAAAGAACTGACTCACTTCCCAAGCCCTCTCATCCACAACAGACTGCATACTTGCCCCTTCCTCCTAAAACTCATGCATTTACCTCCATAACCACTCCATCCATAAACAAATTAAAAAAACATGGGTACATCACACACCCCTGCCGCAGATCGACATTAACTGGGAACCAATTGCTCTCCTCTCTTCCTACTCATACACATGCCTTACATTCTTGTAAAAAAATTTCACTGCTTCTAGCAACTAACCTCCCACACCATATACTCTTAAGACCTTCCACAAAGCATCTCTATCAATCCTATCATATGCCTTCTCCAGATCCATAAATGCTAAAGACAAATCCATCTGTTTTCTAAGTATTTCTCACACACATTCTTCAAAGCAAACACCTGATCCACACTTCCTCTACCACTTCTGAAACCACTATTGCTCTTCTCCTTGTCAATCAATACCCTCACATACAATTTCCCAGGAATACTAGAAAATAACTTACGCCTCTGTAGTTTGAACACTCACCTCTATCCTCTTTGCCTTTGTACAATGGCACTATGCATGCATTCTGCTAATCCTCAGGCACTCCACCATGATTCATACATAAATTGAATAATTGAACATCCTTGCCAACCAATCAACAACACAGTCACCACTTATCTTAATAAATTCTACTGCAATACCATCCAAACCCGCCGCCTTGCTGGCTTCCATCTTCCGCAAAGCTTTCACTACCTCTTCTCTCCAACCAAACCAATTTCCCTGACCCTAGCTCTTCGCACACCTCCCCGACCGAAACACCCTACATCTGCCACTCCATCATCAAACACATTCAACAAACCTTCAATATACTCACTCCATGTCCTTCTCACTTCATCAATACCTATTATTACCTCCCCATTTGCCCCCTTCACCGATTTCCAATTTGTTCTCTTACGCACGTTATATACCTCCTTCCAAAATATCGTTTAATTCTCACTAAAATTTAATGATACTCTCTCATCTTAAGTATCATTTGCCCTCTTTTTCAACCCCTTCAGCTTTCTCTTGACCTCCTGCCGCTTTCTCTTTATACATCTCCCAGTCACTTGCACTCCTTCCTTGCAAATATCATCCAAACGCCTCCCTTTTCTCTTTCACTAACACGTTTACTTCATCCCACCACTAACAACCCTTTCTAATCTGCCCACCTCCCAACTCTCTCATGCCATATGCATCTTTTGCACTTGGCATCACTGCTTCCCTACATACATCCCATTCCTCAACCACTCCCCTCATGTCATTTGCTCTCACCTTTTCCATTCTACATTCAATCTCTCCTGGTACTTCCTCACACAAGTCTCCTTTCCAAGCTCACTTACTCTTGCCACTCCCTCCACCCAAACATTCTTTCTCCTTTTTTGAATACCTCTACAAAGCTTCACCTTCGCCTCCTCAAGATTGTGACCAGACATTCCTCCTGCTGCCCCTCTCAGCACATTAACATCCAAAAGTGTCTCTTTTACACGTCTATCAATTAACACATAATCCAGTAATGCCCTTTGACCACCTCTCCTACTCACATATGTATACTTTTTAAACCATGTATTCCCAATGACAAGTCTGTTTTCTGAACATAAATCCACAAGCTCTTCACCCTTTCCATTCACAGCACTGAATATCCAATGTACACCAATTATACCCTCAACTGCCACATTACTCACCTTCGCATTTAAATTACCTCTCTCTGAAATCCGGTCTCGTCCATGAAAGCTGATGACACACTCATATATATATATATATATATATCATTCATATCATTTATTTATTATTGTGCCTTGTCGCTGTCTCCCGCGTTAGCGAGGTAACGCAAGGAAACAGACAAAAGAATGGCCCAACCCACCCACATACACATGTATATACATACACGTCCACACACGCACATATACGTACCTATACATTTCAACGTATACACATATATACATACAGAGACATATACATATATACATATGTATATCCCATTTTAGAAAGTTAATACAAGGAGGGGAGGATTTCTGGCCCCCCGCTCCCGTCCCCTCTAGTCGCTTTCTACGACACGCGAGGAATACGTGGGAAGTATTCTTTCACCCCTATCCCCAGGGATCCATTGGAGGTGGAAAGATGGAGTGAAAAAGATTTTGTGTGATCGGGGCCTGAGCATGCAGGAGGGTGAAAGGAGGGCAAGGAATAGAGTGAATTGGAGCGATGTGGTATACCGGGGTTGACGTGCTGTCAGTGGATTGAAGCAGGGCATGTGAAGCGTCTGGGGTAAACCATGGAAAGCTGTGTAGGTATGTATATTTGCGTGTGTGGACGTATGTATATACATGTGTATGGGGGGGGGTTGGGCCATTTCTTTCGTCTGTTTCCTTGCGCTACCTCGCAAACGCGGGAGACAGCGACAAAGTATAATAAAAAAAAAAAATAACATATGTATATAATTCATACTTGCCGCCTTTATTCATTCTCGTCGCCACCACACCACACATGAAATGACATCCCCCCTCCCCTCGCACGCGTGCGAGGTAGCGCTAGGAAAAAACAAAGGCCACATTCGTTCACACTCAGTCTCTAGCTGTCATGTATAATGCACAAAAGCCACAGTTCCCTTTCCACATCCAGGCCCCACAGAACTTCCCATGGTTTACCCCAGACCCTCCACTTGCCTTTGTTCAATCCACTGACAGCACATTGACCCGGTATACCACATCGTTTCAATTCACTCTATTCCTTGCACGGCTTTCACCCTCCTGCATGTTCAGGCCCCGATCACTCAAAATCTTTTTCACTCCATCCTTCCACCTGCAATTTGGTCTCCCACTTCTCCTCGTTCCCTCCATCTTTGACACTATGTCCTGTTTGTCAATCTTTCCTCACTCATTCTCTCCATGCAACCAAACCATTTCAATAAACCCTCTTCTGCTCTCTCAACCACACTCTTTTTGTCACCACACATCTTTCTTACCCTTTCATTACTTACTCGATGAAAACACCTCACACCACATATTGTCCTCAAACATCTCATTTCCAACACATCCACCCTACTCCGAACAACCCTATCTATAGCCCACGCCTCTCAACCATATAATCTTGTTGGAACCACTGCTCCTTCAAACATACCCATTTTTGCTTTCCGAGATAATGTTCTCGCGTGCCACAAATTTTTCAACGCTTCCAGAACTTTCGTCCCCTCCCCTACCCTGTGACTCATTTCCGCTTCTATGGTTCCATCCGCTGCCAATTCCAATCCCAGATATATAAAACACATCACTTCCTTCAGCTTTTCTCCATTCGCCTCCACATTGACTTGTCCCTCAACCCTATTGCATCTTATTCACATTTACATTCAGCTTTCTTCTTTCACATACTTTATCAAACTCAGTCACCAGCTTCTGCAGTATCTTACCCGAATCAGCCACCAGCTTTGTATCATGAGCCAACAACTGACTCACTTCCCAAGCTCTCTCATCCACAACAGACTGCATACTTGCCCCTCTCTTCAAAACTCTTGAATTCATTTCCCTTACAACCCCATCCATAAACGAATTGAAAAACCATGGAGACATCTCGCAACCTTGCCGCAAACCGACATTCACAGAGAACCAATCACTTTCCTCTCTTCCCACTCGTACACATGCCTTACATCCTCGATAAAAACTTTTCACTGCTTCCAGTAACTTGCCTCCCACACTATATACTCTTAATACCTTCAACAGAGCATTTCTATCAGCTCTATCATATGCCTTCTCCAGATCCATAAATGCTACATACAAATCCATTTGTTTTTCTAAGTATTTCTCACATACATTCTTCAAAGCAAACACCTGATCTACACATCATTTACCACTTCTGAAACCACACTGCTCTTCCCCAATCTGATGCTCTGTACATGCCTTCACCCTCTCAATCAATACCCTCCCATATAATTTCCCAGGAATACTTAACAAACGTATACCTCTGTAATCTAATACTCACCTTTATGCCCTTTGCCTTTGTACAATGGCACTATTCATGCATTCCGCCAATCCTCAGGCACTTCACTCTATTCCTTGCACGCTTTTCAGCCTTTTGCATGTTCAGGCCCAGATCGCTCTTAATCATTTTCAAACCATCCTTCCACCTCCAATTTGGTCTCCCACTTTTCCTCGCTCCCTCCACCTCTGACACATATATCCTCTTTGTCAATCTTTCCTCACTCGTTCTCTCCATGTGACCAAACCATTTAAACACACCCTCTTCTGCTCTCTCAACCACACTTTTTTGTATTACCACACATCTCTCTTACCCTTCCATTACTTACTCGATCAAACCACCTCACACCACATATTGTCCTCAAACATCTCATTTCCAACACATTCACCCTCCTCCCAACAACCCTATCTATAACCCACGCCTCGCAACCATATAATATTATTCGAACCACTATTTCTTCAAACATACCCATTTTTGCTTTCCAAGATAATGTTCTCGCCTTCCACACATTCTTCAACGCTCCCAGAACCTTCGCCCCCTCCCTCACCCTGTGACTCACTTCTGCTTCCATGGTTCCATCCGCTGTCAAATCCACTTCCAGATATGTAAAACACTTCACTTTCTCTAGTGTTTCTTCATTCAAACTTACCTCACAATTGACTTGTCACTCAACCCTCTGTACCTAATAACCTTGGTCTTATTCACATTTATTCTCAGCATTCTCCTTTCACATTCTTTACCAAACTCAGTCACCAGCATCTACAGTTTCTCACCCGAATCAGCCACCAGCGATGTATCAGCGAACAACAACTGACTCACTCCCCAAGCCCTCTCATCCACAACAGACTGCATACTTGCTCCTGTCTCCAAAACTCTTGCATTCTCCTACCTAACAACCACATAAATAAATTACCATGGAGACATCACGCAGCCCTGCCGCAAACCGACATTCACTGGGAACCAATCACTTTCCTCTCTTCCTACTCGTACACTTGCCTTACATCCTCGTTAAAAACTTTTCACTGCTTCTAGCAGCTTGCCTCCCTCACCATATACTCTTAATACCTACCGCAGAGCATCTCTATCAACTCTATCATATGCCTTCTCCAGATCCATAAATGCTACATACAAATCCATTTGCTTTTCTAAGTATTTCTCACACGTATTCTTCAAAGCAAAATCCTGATCCACACATCCTCTACCACTTCTGGAAAGGGTCACAATTTTGCGCGTGATCAAGTATATTACTACGAGTCCACGGGGAAAATGAAACACGATAATTTCAAAAGTGGACTTTCGCGTAATAATCACAACATCAGGGGATATACGAGAAAGAAATATAAGTAAGTCCATATAAACGAGGAGACGTAGCTAGGAAGCCATTTGGTAAGCAAGAGACTGTCCAAAACAGACAACGAGAATATCATAAACGTATTATGTAGACAAGAAAGTGAATTGTTTACAAATTTTATCAACAATAAAGCTATCCAATTTGTATAGACCTTTACTAATATTAAAGTTATAATTCTTTGTGTATTTGATAACAGAAAAAATCAATGATTTTTCTCGTGGTACTGGAGTTAGAGTTAATAACTGAGATGGCATTACTTCATTCAATACAATGATCATAGGTTTTTTACGCAGTTGAACAAGGCTTTTGATTCTTGTCATGTTCTTATATAATATTCATGTTACTTTAGTCAAACAGAAATATCCTTACCAGCTTGCCAAATGTAAAACTTATTACAATTTCTACATGTCACTTTATAGATGTATCCATGAAAATATTCTGGTGAGTTCCTGATTAAGATATTCTTTATAGTATTATTGTTGCTGAAGGCACCATTTACTTTAAAGGATTTAAGCAACATGGGAAGTAGAGTAAAATTATTATCAAAATGGAGAACTAAAATTTTCTTGGCGTCAATGGGAGGTTTGGGTTCAACTTTATAAAATGATTTCTTTGCTAACTTAAGGGATTTATCAACGAAAGCTCTAGGGTACTTTAACTTAGATCCAATACAATATATCTTCTCAAACTAATCATCAATAAACTTTGGACTGCAAATACGTAATGCCCTAAGAAACGTAGATTGAAATGATAACCTAACTCTGTCATGTTGAGACGAGTAATAATGGATATATGAGCATACATTGGTAGGTTTTCTGTATATGATAAACTTAAACTTGTTTACTTGCCTATGGATCATGCAATCTAAAAATGGTAGTATTTCATTATTTTAATTTTCTACAGTAAATTAAATGTAAGGTACTAAATTGCTGAGTAAAAGTTCCAGTTGATGACCTTTTAGAATATATATTTGATGTTTTAGATGATATTCATTTATCTGTTTCAAAGTCTGTTTTCATTGAACTAATAAAATTGGATATAAAAGACTGTGAGTTTTAATTCAATGGAGAATATCATGCTCAAAAATTTGCTATGGCAATGGGTAACCCTCTTACACCTGTACTAAGTAATCTTTATATGGAATTCTTTGAAACAAAATTACTAAAGGATATCTTACCTTCTAATGCAATTTGGTTTAGGTATGTAGATGATGTTCTTTGTGTTTGGCAAACAAATGAAAATTTACAAACATTACACTTCTTACTTAACAATTTAGTACTTTCCATCAAATTTACTGTAGGAAATGGTATGTTACCATATGTAGATTGCATGATCCATAGGCAAGGAAACCAGATTAAGTTTAGCATACACAGAAAACCTACCAATGTATGCTCATATATTCATTATTACTCATCTCAACATGACAGAGTTAAATTATCATCATTCTCATCTACATTCCTTAGGGCATTACGTATTTGAAGTCCAGAGTTTATTTATGATGTGTTTGAGAAGATATATTCAATTGGATCTAAGTTAAAGTACCCTAGATCTTTCATTGATAAATCCCTCAAGTTATCAAAGAAATCATTTTATAGAGTTGAACCCAAACCTCCCATCGACATCAAGGATCTTTTAGTTCTCCCTTTTAATAATAATTTTACTTTACTTCCCATGTTGCTTAAATCCTTTAATGCAAATGTTGCCTTCAGCAACAAAAATACAATATCTTAATCAGGAACTCACCAGACAATATTCCTGGATGCGTCTGTAAAGTGCCATGTAGAAATTGTAATGAGTTTTACGTTGGGCAGACTGGTAAGGATCTTTCTGTTAGACTTAAGCAACAAAGTGTAAGATCAGGACAAGAATCAAATGGCTTGTTTAATCACGTTAAAAACTATGATCATTGCACCGACTGGAGTAATGTCATCTTAGTTACTCTAACTCCAGTGCCACGAGAAATGTCATTCAATCTTCTGTTATGAAATACACAAAGAATTACAACCTTGATATCATTGAAGGTCTATACAACTTGGACAGCTTTTTGTTGATAAAATTTGTAAACAGTTCCCCTTCTTGTTTACATAACAAGTTTATGACACGCTCGTTGTCAGTCTTGGACAATCTCATGAATACCAAATGGCGTCCTAGGTACGTCTCTTCGTTGTATATCAACTGAATGTTATATTTCTCTTGCATCTCCCCTGATGATGTGAATATTATACGAAAGTGCACTTGGGAACTTATCGTGTTTCATTTTTCCCGTGGCGGAATGCATGCATAGTGCCATTGTACAAAGGCAAAGGGGATAAAGGTGAGTGTTCAAATTACAGAGGTACAAGTTTGTTGAGTATTCCTGAGAAATTATTTGGGAGGGTATTGATTGAAAGGGTGAAGGCATGTACAGAATTGATTGAAAGGGTGAAGGCATGTACAGAATTGATTGAAAGGGTGAAGGCATGTACAGAATATCAGATTGGGGAAGAGCAGTGTGGTTTCAGAAGTGGTAGAGGATGTGTGGATCAGGTGCTTGCTTTGAGGAAATACTTAGAAAAACAGATGGATTTGTAAGTAGCATTTATGGATCTGGCGATGTGTTATGATAGAGTTCATTGAGATGCTCTGTGGAGGGTATTAAGAGTATATGGTGTGGGAGGCAAGTTGCTAAAAGCAGTGAAAAGCTTTTATCGAGGATGTAAGGCATGTGTACGAGTAGGAAGAGAGGAAAGTGATTGGCTCCCAGTGAATGTCGGTTTGCAGCAGGGCTGCGTGATGTCTCCATGGTTGTTTAATTTGTTTTTTATGGGGTTGCTAGGGAAGTGAATGAAAGAGTTTTGGAGACAGGAGCAAGTATGCAGTCTGTTGTGGATGAGAGGGCTTGGGAAGTGAGTCAATTGTTGTTCGCTGATGATACAGCGCTTGTGGCTGATTCCGGTGAGAAACTGCAGAAGCTGGTGACTGAGTTTGGTAAAGTGCGTAAAAGAAGAAAGCTGAGAGTTAATGTGAATACGAGCAAGGTTATTAGGTACAGTAGCGTTGAGGGACAAGTCAATTGGGAGGTAAGTTTGAGTGGAGAAAAACTGGAGGAAGTGAAAAGTTTTAGATACGTGGGAGTAGATTTGGCAGGGGATGGAACCATGGAAGCGGAAGTGAGTCACAGGGTGGGAGAGGGGGCGAAAATTCTGTGAGCGTTGAAGAATGTGTAAAAAGCGAGAACATTATTTCGGAAAGTAAAAATGGGTATGTTTGATGGAATAGTGGTTCCAACAATGTTATATGGATGCGCGGCGCAAGCTATAGGTTGGGTTCTGCGGAGGAGGATGGATGTGTTGGAAATGAGATGTTTGAGGACAATATATGCTGTGAGGTGGTTTGATCGAGTAAGTAATGAAAGGGTAAGAGAGATGTGTGGTAATAGTAAGAGTGTGGTTGAGAAAGCAGAAGAGGGTGTACTGAAATGATTTGGTCACATGGAGCGAATGAGCGAGGAAAGATTGACACTAAAAGGATATATGTGTCAGAGGTGGAGGGAGCGAGGAGAAGTGGGAGACCAAATTGGAGATGGAAGGATGGAGTGAAAAAGATTTTGAACGATCGTGGCCTGAACATACAAGAGAAAGAAAAGTTTGTAAGGAATAGAGTGAATTAGAATGGTGTGGTATACCGGGGTGCTTTCAATGGATTGAGCCACGGCATGTGAATCGTTTGGGGTAACCCATGGAAAGTTTTGTGGGGTCTGGATGTGGAAAGGGAGCTGTAGTTTCGGTACATTTAACATGACAGCTAGAGAATGAGTGTGAACGAATGTGTCCTTTGTTGTCTTTTCCTTGTGCTACCTCGTGCGCGCGCAGAGGAGAAGGGGGGGGGGGGGTGCCATTTCATGTGTGGCGGAGTGGCGAAGAGAATGGATGAAGGCAGCAATTATGAATATGTACATGTGCATATATGTATATGTCTGTGTATGTATATGTATGTATACGTTGAAATGTACATGTATGTATATGTGCGTGTGTGGCGTTTATGTATATATATGTGTATGTGGATGGGTTGGGCCATTCTTTCGTCTGTTTCCTTGCGCTATCTCGCTAACGCGGGAGACAGCGACTAAGTATACTAGATAAAAAAAAAAAAATACAGAGCTTTTATGTGATGGCCTTCATTAGGGCCACAGCTGCCCATGCCGTCTCGGATAACATAAAAAACGAAGAATAAAAACAGTCCATCAGTACATACTCAAGCTGGGCCAAGTGAGACCGATATTGTCCTGGTGTGGGGTTGACGTCAGGTTGTGCTCGTCTGCTTCTCCCTGACCTTCGCAACCCAGGACTGGGTTGGTCAGTGATGCGTTCCATCTGTCCTGAAATGGCGGACTCGGTAGCTTGTGGCGGGGCAGTGACGTGTTCCACCTGTCCTATAACGACAAGAGGTCTACGTCCTGGTGGCGGGCTATCAAAGATCTGTATGGCGGTGGTCACTTTTGTCTGGATGATTATGACACGTGCTCTCTGATATGAATTGCTTCTCATATCTGTAGTCTCCTTCGATCACTACAACATCCAGACAAACATGACCACTTCCATGCAGCTCCTTGATGGTCCGCCACCAGTACAGGAGACCTCATGTCGTTATAGGACAGGTGGAACACGTCACTGCCCCACCACAAGCTACCGAGTCCGCCATTTCAGGACAGGTGGAACGCGTCACTGACCAACCCAGTCCTGGGTTGCGAAGGCCAGAGGGAAGCAGACGAGCACAACCTGACCTCAACTTCACACCAGGATAATGACGATCTCGCTTGGCCCAGCTTAGTGTATGTAGTGATGGACTATTTAAATTCCTACCTCGTTTAATATTGTTCTTTTGTGTATCCTCAACTGTAAGTTTTACTTTATTTCTGTTTCCACATTTTGAATTGAAGTTATAACTCACACTACCCATCATGATATTGCCAAGTTTTATCCCTTTTAGTGTTTTTCCTTGCCTTTTACATGCTATATACTATGGTTTTTTTCGAGTTTGTTTCTCAAATACATTTTGTTTGCGTTTTACATATCATATCCAAGTTTTGTGACTTTTTTCTCTTTTTTTATATTTGTAAATTCCTGATGATTCCTCAGTGAAGTCAAACGCTTGATTGAAACAAAATGGATAATCTTCGGCAACTGGTGTTTGAGATCCCACTCAGTGATAGAATGATATTGAGAAGATAGAAAACATGAAATAGAATAGTAATAACTAAATATGCTGTCGTACTCAGCTCTCTCTCTCTCTCTCTCTCTCTCTCTCTCTCTCTCTCTCTCTCTCTGTAAACATATGCGTTTGATGTAGAATAATTTTATCCCATTTGATTCAGGTTCCATTTTCATGAGTAACGCTGGACAATACTACTTTCGCATGCACAAAATGCTACTTAAGCAACTCAGGGCATTCCTTTAGAAGATTTTGTTACTGGTGGCTTTACTTGTATAAATACAAGATCTACTCTACTCTACACAAAATGCCAGGACCCACACAACATGTTACAGGTTATCTCAGATAGAAGCTCTGTACATTTTCTAATTGATGCTATATTTTAGAAAGATGAAAGAATGGAAATATTTCGGGCCTCCTTCTCGTGCTGAAGAAGGAGCTGAAGTCTGAAATATCAGAAGAGTATGTAAAATGTCAGGCAGAAACTCTACATCTATATACACTAAGGACGGAAAAAACATGTAGTTAGTTGTTAACATATGTCGAGTAAATATGTTGTCCTCTGCTGAGGTTATGAAGAGAATGTTTCACTACATGAAGACTGGATACAAAAAAAAATCTACATCTGGAAAACTTGTTCATAAATCTTGCCAAAACTCGTATACAGATCAGAAGAAAACAAATTCTGAAATGTCTCATGGAAAAAAAATCCCTGAAATGGTAACGAGAGTCGTTAATGAATAGTTTGTGGCTACATCCTATCACAGTCAAGCAGAGCTAGTTTAAAAATTGAAAAAAGGCAAAAAAATTTTTAGGTCAGATTTTACGTGATGTTTCTTGCTTAGCCACGTCAGTGTATAGGTGTCCACGAAACGCGGGTCGACACCCAGCGGTCGACCAAGTCTGGTTGGAAATGGGCAAAAAAGACAAAAAATAGAAAATTTAGGCTCTAGGCCCCATTAGCATAAATGAGAACCTATATCTTCTTACTGATATCCGGTGGAATTGATCCCTGACGTGAAAGTAATTGTAACTAAAGCTATAGTGATATTTAACAGCTAAAGGTGTTGGACAGAACTGCCAAGGAATGTGTACATATTTACACAGGACTCTATAGTGCATACACAAAAATGAAACGTATTGCACCTACTTATCAAAAAGGAACACACTTTCTATCATGCTGTGTATACAATAGGATATCCCCTGTCGCGAAAGTTACCGTTGCTACAGAGGAAATGCTACACACACACACACACACACACAAAAAGGAAATATCCATACGAGGGCTGTGGACAGAACTATCAAGGAACGTCATAGATTCATTCAGAAGTACACGTTGGAATGGGCACTACAAGAGCAACAAGAAGAGATCATTGAGCATCAGTCAAAGGAGCTTGTTGCATTCGAGACGGAAGTTACCATTAGCCATCACACTGCGAAAACTGCAGACGTGGTTGAAAGGGTGCACTGAAGACAAACCAGAGGGGAAAGATGAGTTCTGAATCAAATTACGAGTTAGATACCGTGCAAGTCCTCACATTCGATGTCTGAAGACGACGACGTCAGTGTGGTCCAGGTGACACCGGTGGATGACGATGATTTACGGAGTCGCCGATGATGTCAATGGAAACAAAGAGGCAATAAGACATTTACATGAAACGTAAGGGAAAAGAATCTACAACTGCATCCAGGAGGCACTTGTACAACGATATGCTTACGTTCAGCTTCTGAAGCAGTGGCAGCCAGATCTTCTCCATGAGGTCACGACGGTAGTGCTTAGTGAAGCAGCCTACGTAAGAGATGAAAGCAGACACCAGAAGAATGTCTCCAGGTAAAGTTTTCTCCGAGCTGTGCATTCTGAGAGAATGAGAGGAAGGGAGAGGTGATCATATGATCTCACATTATACAAGCAACAAATGTAAACCAAAGATGTTTCCTGTACATGTGTTAGAGATACATTCTCTACCTTCTGCCACAGTATTTGAATGAGGATGTGTTATAATGCAGATAGTGTGTTCAAATATCTTTCCTAGTACTGCGATTCCTTTGAATATATTCCAAATTTCAGCTGCGCTTGTTTCTTCTACCCACATTGTCTTTCCTCTTATCACTCACCTTCATATTTTGCCATCATCAAGTATCTCCATCCCATACATCACTAACCATTCATCCTACAATTCTTCCTCTCAGCTTTGTCATTCTACACTCAACCTCTGCTGGTACTTCTTCGCGCAAGGCTCCTTTCCAAGCTCACTCACTCTCACCACTCTCTTTTCTATCTTCTGGTAATGTGAGCCTGATGGGAGGTGACCGATCTACACTAGCCTGTTGATCATGGATGTGCGACGAAGGGTTTTCGAATAATAGTAATCGAGTAGTCATTTCCCTCTTAAGAGGCGATCGTAGCCGAACGGTTAGCCTTCCCAACAACCAAAGGACCAGGATTCGAATCCTTGCTGCTAGAGGTCATTAAGTGTTTTATGAAAGTGCGTTTTCATATGCACTATATTCTTATATATAAACAGAAACATGGATAAGTTTAGCATATACAAAACAAAAACCTATCAATCAATGCTCATATATCCATTATCATTCATCTCAGCATGACAGAGTTAAATTATAATCATTCCAGTCTATGTTCCTTAGGGCATTACGTATATGCAGTCCGGAATTTATTGATGATGAGTATGAGAAGATATATCCTATTGGATCCAAGTTAAAGTATCCTAAATCATTCATTGATAAATCTCTAAAGTTAGCAAAGAAATCATTTTATAGAGTTAAACCCAAACCTCCCTTGATACCAGGAACCTTTCAGCAACAATCATACTATAAGGAATATCTAAACTAGAAACTCATCAAAACGTTCTATGGGCTGTGTTTATAGAGTACCTTGTAAAAATTGTGATATGTTGGTCAGACTGGTAAGGATCTTGTTAGTAGACTTAAGCAACATAAATATAGCATAAGAACAGAACAATGTACTGACTGGAACAATGCCAACTCAGTTTCCTTTATCACGAGAAACATCAATGAATCTTCTATTGTCAAATACAAAAAAAAAAAAAATTGTAGCATTAATACTAGTGAAGATCTATACAAATTGGATTGCTTTATTGCAGACAAAATTCTTAAACATTTCCCCTTCTTGTCCACATAATACGATGAAAAAAAATATGACAGGCATATCATTAGGCTCACCAGGTTTAAGGGACAAGTTAACTGGGATAAAAGTTCGAACGGAGAAAGGTTAGAGGAAGTGTTTTAGATATATGGGAGTGGATTTAGCAGCGAATGGAACCATGGAAGCCGAAGTGAATCACTGGGTGGGGGAGGGGGCGAAGGTTCTGGGAGCGATGAAGAATGTGTGGAAGGAAAGAACGTTATCTCAGAAAGCTAAAAATTGGTATGTTTAAAGGAATAGTGGTTCCAACAATATCATATGGTTGCGAGGCATGGGCTATAGATAGGGTTGTATGGAGGAGGGTGGATGTGTTGGAAATGAAATGTTAGAAGACAATATGTGTGAGGTGGTTTGATCAAGTAATGAAAGGGCAAGAGAGATGTGTGGTAATAAAAAGGGTATGGTTGAGAAAGCAGAAGAGTGTGTGTTGAAACGGTTTGGTCACATGGAGAAAATGACTGAGGAAAGGGTGACAAAGACGATATATGTGTCAGAGGTGGAGGGAACAAAGAGATGCGAGAGACCAAATTAGAGGTGGAAAGAAGGAGTGAAAAAGATTTTGAGCGATCGGGGCCTGAACATACAGGAGGGTGAGCGGCGTGCAAGGAATAGAGTGAATTGGAACGACGTGATATACCGGGTCGACGTGCTGTCAATGGACTGAACCAGGGTATGTATGTCCGGAGTAAACCATGGAAAGGTCTGTGGGGCCTGGATGAGGAAAGGGAGCTGTGGTTTCGGTGCATTTCACATGGCAGCTAGAGACTGAATGTGGCCTTTTTTGTCAGTTTTCCTGGCGCTACCTTGCTGAAGCGAGGGTCAGCGATGCTGTTTCCTATGGGGCGGGATGGCACCGGGAATGGATTGAAGGCAAGTATGAATATGTACATGTGCATATATGCATATGTCTGTGTATGTGTATTTATATGTAAGTATATGTTGAAATGTATATTTATGTGTATGTATATGTACATGTATGGGCGTGTATGTATACATATGTGTATATGAGTGGATGGGTCATTCTTCGTCTGTTTCCTAGCGTCACCTAGCTGATGCAGGAAGCGGCGATCTAGTATATTCCTATGAGACCACGGGGAAAATGAAACACGATAAGTTCCCAAGTGCACTTTCGTATAATAATCACATCATCAGGGGAGACACAAGAGAGAAATATAATAGTCAGTTGATATACAACGAAGAGACGAAGCTAGGAAGCCATTTGGTAAACATGCCAGGACTCAACCCAGGACCTTTGCATGGTAGTCAACAACGTTAAACGCTCGGCTATGATCGTCCTAGCATTTTGAATGTATTGTGTGTTCTATGAAAGTGTACGTTCATATGCACTATATTCGCGTTCATATACCACCGTGTTTGTACAGTAAGGTTCTGCAAAATGCTAGCTGTTGTTAATGTGAACCTGATGGGATCTGACCGGTCTAGACCCACGTTGTCCATGGATGTGAGACGAAGGATATGCGATTACTTGTAATCGAATAGTCATTTCCCTCTTAAGGGCGATTACAGCCTAGCGGTTAGCGTTCTCGACTACCATGACTGTTGAAAGGTATTATGTGTTCTGTGAGAAGAAGAAGGAGAAGAAGAAGAAGAAGAAGAAGAAGAAGAAGAATGAAAGAAGAAGAAGAAGAAGAAGAAGAAGAAGAAGAAGAAGAAGAAGAAGAAGAAGAAGAAGAAGAATGAAAGAAGAAGAAGAAGAAGAAGAAGAAGAAGAAGAAGAAGAAGAAGAAGAAGAAGAATGAAAGAAAAAAGAAAGAAAGACAAAGGAGAAGATGGTGATAATGAACAATTGGATTGATATGGCAAATTCTGGTGTGACGTTGTAATAAAGGTTTGTATCCATGTCTTTGGTTTCCTTAGTTAGAAAAATCGCCGCATCTTGGGTGTTGGGCGGTATCTTTCGTAGCTCAAATATGTCTATACCGAGATTTTTGTGTCCATCCCTACATGCAGAGTGTGCACTGAAAATAGACAGCCTCAAGGGAAGGACGAGAAAATATCAAAGAAATAAACGACAAAAAGTTGCAAGCGTTTACTATACAACTGAATAAGCTACAGTTTCATCATCTCACGAAACTTCTCTGAAAGGTATTCGAACAGTTTGTAGTAGGGATTCAGTAACATAATGGGAAGGCTATCAGACTTTACCTTCTCCCCCGATATTTGTAAATTAGTGGAGCAAAGAATGTAAACACTGAGAGGTCAAGTTCCCCTAGAATGGAGGCTGGAAGGGAGGGAGGGAGGGAGGGAGGGAGCTCATACTGTGAGAATCGCTCATAGACGCAGTAACTTACTGCGAGACGGCTTCAGACCAGCGGATCTTCTCCGACGACAGTCCTCCCACCAGACGGTTAGCCAAGGCGATGGTATGGGCCGTGCTGTTGGCCTCCTTCTCGCAGCGCATCTTCTCTGCTGTGGCTTTGTCAAACTCAGCTCGCAAGTGGCCCAGTTGCTCCTCCAAGCTCTAGTGGACGGACACACAGTTAAGACCAGTCATCCAAACGAAGGGTCATGGAGGAAGAGGAAATCACGAGGAATGTAGACTGGCAGACGAGAGGTATGGTGCAAAAACTGGGAGGAAAATCATGGATACAAAACTGGGAGGAAAATTATGGAGAGTGACGTAAGGGTAATAATTTCCGATAGAAATGATCAACCTGAAGACCAGCCATCTAGTATCAGCACTGCTGTTACCTACGTATGTTGAAATAAAAAAGCTTCTCACAATTTATTTTCAACCGCAAGACCAAAAGACGACAGTCTCGCATTAGGCAACCACAAAAATTGATTCTCAGATGACCTAACAAGAGAGAAGACAAAATATGATTATAGAGAAAGAGAAACAAGAACGTTCTGTACCTTTATCTTGGAGGTGATGGAGGTGAGACGACTCTGGGCTGCAGCTAACTCCGCGTTGGCCTCCTCCAGTGCTCGCCTCTTGGGTTCCACGTCACAATACACCTCGTAGAAGCGTATTATATTGATCACCCACGAGCACAGTCCTGCATCCAAGTAGAAAATCTGATTACGTGTAAGGTGATGAGTGGCGAGGTCGACTGCTGAAGTGATGTGTGGCGAGGTCGACTGCTGAAGGTGATGTGTGGCAAGGTCGGCTGTTGAAGGTGATGTGTGGCGAGGTCGACTGCTGAAGTGATGTGTGGCGAGTCGACTGCTGAAGGTGATGTGTGGCGAGGTCGAATGCTGAAGGTGATGTGTGGCGAGGTCGACTGCTGAAGTGATGTGTGGCGAGGTCCGACTGCTGAAGGTGATGTGTGGCAAGGTCGGCTGTTGAAGGTGATGTGTGGCGAGGTCGACTGCTGAAGTGATGTGTGGCGAGGTCCGACTGCTGAAGGTGATTGTGTGGCGAGGTCGACTGCTGAAGGTGATGTGTGGCAAGGTCGGCTGTTGAAGGTGATGTGTGGCAAGGTCGGCTGTTGAAGGTGATGTGTGGCAAGGTCGGCTGTTGAAGGTGATGTGTGGCGAGGTCCGACTGCTGAAGGTGATGTGTGGCGAGGTCGACTGCTGAAGGTGATGTGTGGCGAGGTCGACTGCTGAAGTGATGTGTGGCGAGGTCGAATGCTGAAGGTGATGTGTGGCGAGGTCGAATGCTGAAGGTGATGTGTGGCGAGGTCGAATGCTGAAGGTGATGTGTGGCGAGGTCGAATGCTGAAGGTGATGTGTGGCAAGGTCGGCTGTTGAAGGTGATGTGTGGCGAGGTCGAATGCTGAAGGTGATGTGTGGCAAGGTCGGCTGTTGAAGGTGATGTGTGGCAAGGTCGGCTGTTGAAGGTGATGTGTGGCAAGGTCGGCTGTTGAAGGTGATGTGTGGCGAGGTCGACTGCTGAAGTGATGTGTGGCGAGGTCGACTGCTGAAGGTGATGTGTGGCGAGTCGACTGCTGAAGGTGATGTGTGGCGAGGTCGACTGCTGAAGGTGATGTGTGGCGAGGTCGACTGCTGAAGTGATGTGTGGCGAGGTCGACTGCTGAAGTGATGTGTGGCGAGGTCCGACTGCTGAAGGTGATGTGTGGCGAGGTCGACTGCTGAAGTGATGTGTGGCGAGTCGACTGCTGAAGGTGATGTGTGGCGAGGTCGACTGCTGAAGTGATGTGTGGCGAGTCGACTGCTGAAGGTGATGTGTGGCGAGTCGACTGCTGAAGGTGATGTGTGGCAAGGTCGGCTGTTGAAGGTGATGTGTGGCGAGGTCGACTGCTGAAGTGATGTGTGGCGAGGTCGAACTGCTGAAGTGATGTGTGGCGAGTCGACTGCTGAAGGTGATGTGTGGCGAGGTCCGACTGCTGAAGGTGATGTGTGGCAAGGTCGGCTGTTGAAGGTGATGTGTGGCGAGGTCCGACTGCTGAAGGTGATGTGTGGCGAGGTCGAACTGCTGAAGTGATGTGTGGCGAGGTCGACTGCTGAAGGTGATGTGTGGCAAGGTCGGCTGTTGAAGGTGATGTGTGGCAAGGTCGGCTGTTGAAGGTGATGTGTGGCGAGGTCGACTGCTGAAGTGATGTGTGGCGAGGTCGACTGCTGAAGGTGATGTGTGGCGAGGTCGAATGCTGAAGGTGATGTGTGGCGAGTCGACTGCTGAAGGTGATGTGTGGCGAGGTCGACTGCTGAAGTGATGTGTGGCGAGGTCGAATGCTGAAGGTGATGTGTGGCGAGGTCGAATGCTGAAGGTGATGTGTGGCGAGGTCGACTGCTGAAGGTGATGTGTGGCGAGGTCGACTGCTGAAGTGATGTGTGGCGAGGTCGAATGCTGAAGGTGATGTGTGGCAAGGTCGGCTGTTGAAGGTGATGTGTGGCGAGGTCGACTGCTGAAGTGATGTGTGGCGAGGTCCGACTGCTGAAGGTGATGTGTGGCAAGGTCGGCTGTTGAAGGTGATGTGTGGCGAGGTCGACTGCTGAAGTGATGTGTGGCGAGTCGACTGCTGAAGGTGATGTGTGGCGAGTCGACTGCTGAAGTGATGTGTGGCGAGGTCGAACTGCTGAAGGTGATGTGTGGCGAGGTCGAATGCTGAAGGTGATGTGTGGCGAGGTCGACTGCTGAAGTGATGTGTGGCGAGGTCGACTGCTGAAGTGATGTGTGGCGAGGTCCGACTGCTGAAGGTGATGTGTGGCAAGGTCGGCTGTTGAAGGTGATGTGTGGCGAGGTCCGACTGCTGAAGGTGATGTGTGGCAAGGTCGGCTGTTGAAGGTGATGTGTGGCGAGGTCCGACTGCTGAAGGTGATGTGTGGCGAGGTCGAACTGCTGAAGTGATGTGTGGCGAGGTCGACTGCTGAAGTGATGTGTGGCGAGGTCGACTGCTGAAGTGATGTGTGGCGAGGTCGACTGCTGAAGTGATGTGTGGCGAGGTCGAATGCTGAAGGTGATGTGTGGCGAGGTCGACTGCTGAAGTGATGTGTGGCGAGGTCCGAATGCTGAAGGTGATGTGTGGCAAGGTCGGCTGTTGAAGGTGATGTGTGGCAAGGTCGGCTGTTGAAGGTGATGTGTGGCGAGGTCGACTGCTGAAGTGATGTGTGGCGAGGTCCGACTGCTGAAGGTGATGTGTGGCGAGGTCGACTGCTGAAGTGATGTGTGGCGAGGTCGAATGCTGAAGGTGATGTGTGGCGAGGTCGACTGCTGAAGTGATGTGTGGCGAGGTCGACTGCTGAAGTGATGTGTGGCGAGGTCGACTGCTGAAGTGATGTGTGGCGAGTCGACTGCTGAAGGTGATGTGTGGCGAGTCGACTGCTGAAGGTGATGTGTGGCGAGGTCCGACTGCTGAAGGTGATGTGTGGCGAGGTCCGACTGCTGAAGGTGATGTGTGGCAAGGTCGGCTGTTGAAGGTGATGTGTGGCGAGGTCCGACTGCTGAAGGTGATGTGTGGCAAGGTCGGCTGTTGAAGGTGATGTGTGGCGAGGTCGACTGCTGAAGTGATGTGTGGCGAGGTCGACTGCTGAAGGTGATGTGTGGCGAGGTCCGACTGCTGAAGGTGATGTGTGGCGAGGTCGACTGCTGAAGGTGATGTGTGGCAAGGTCGGCTGTTGAAGGTGATGTGTGGCGAGGTCGACTGCTGAAGTGATGTGTGGCGAGGTCCGACTGCTGAAGTGATGTGTGGCGAGGTCCGACTGCTGAAGGTGATTGTGTGGCGAGGTCGACTGCTGAAGTGATGTGTGGCGAGGTCCGACTGCTGAAGGTGATGTGTGGCGAGGTCGACTGCTGAAGGTGATTGTGTGGCGAGGTCGACTGCTGAAGTGATGTGTGGCGAGGTCCGACTGCTGAAGGTGATTGTGTGGCGAGGTCGACTGCTGAAGTGATGTGTGGCGAGGTCCGACTGCTGAAGGTGATGTGTGGCGAGGTCCGACTGCTGAAGGTGATGTGTGGCGAGTCGACTGCTGAAGGTGATGTGTGGCGAGGTCGAACTGCTGAAGTGATGTGTGGCGAGGTCGAACTGCTGAAGTGATGTGTGGCGAGGTCCGACTGCTGAAGGTGATGTGTGGCAAGGTCGGCTGTTGAAGGTGATGTGTGGCAAGGTCGGCTGTTGAAGGTGATGTGTGGCGAGGTCCGACTGCTGAAGGTGATGTGTGGCGAGGTCCGACTGCTGAAGGTGATGTGTGGCGAGGTCGACTGCTGAAGTGATGTGTGGCGAGGTCGAATGCTGAAGGTGATGTGTGGCAAGGTCGGCTGTTGAAGGTGATGTGTGGCGAGTCGACTGCTGAAGGTGATGTGTGGCGAGGTCCGACTGCTGAAGGTGATGTGTGGCGAGGTCGACTGCTGAAGTGATGTGTGGCGAGGTCCGACTGCTGAAGGTGATGTGTGGCGAGTCGACTGCTGAAGGTGATGTGTGGCGAGGTCCGACTGCTGAAGGTGATGTGTGGCGAGGTCCGACTGCTGAAGGTGATGTGTGGCGAGGTCGAATGCTGAAGGTGATGTGTGGCAAGGTCGGCTGTTGAAGGTGATGTGTGGCAAGGTCGGCTGTTGAAGGTGATGTGTGGCGAGGTCCGACTGCTGAAGGTGATGTGTGGCGAGTCGACTGCTGAAGGTGATGTGTGGCGAGGTCGACTGCTGAAGTGATGTGTGGCGAGGTCGACTGCTGAAGTGATGTGTGGCGAGGTCCGACTGCTGAAGGTGATGTGTGGCGAGGTCGACTGCTGAAGTGATGTGTGGCGAGGTCGACTGCTGAAGGTGATGTGTGGCAAGGTCGGCTGTTGAAGGTGATGTGTGGCGAGTCGACTGCTGAAGGTGATGTGTGGCGAGTCGACTGCTGAAGGTGATGTGTGGCGAGGTCGACTGCTGAAGTGATGTGTGGCGAGGTCCGACTGCTGAAGGTGATGTGTGGCAAGGTCGGCTGTTGAAGGTGATGTGTGGCGAGGTCCGACTGCTGAAGGTGATGTGTGGCGAGGTCGACTGCTGAAGTGATGTGTGGCGAGGTCGAACTGCTGAAGTGATGTGTGGCGAGGTCGACTGCTGAAGTGATGTGTGGCGAGGTCCGACTGCTGAAGGTGATGTGTGGCAAGGTCGGCTGTTGAAGGTGATGTGTGGCAAGGTCGGCTGTTGAAGGTGATGTGTGGCAAGGTCGGCTGTTGAAGGTGATGTGTGGCGAGGTCGAATGCTGAAGGTGATGTGTGGCGAGGTCGACTGCTGAAGGTGATGTGTGGCAAGGTCGGCTGTTGAAGGTGATGTGTGGCGAGGTCGACTGCTGAAGTGATGTGTGGCGAGGTCGACTGCTGAAGTGATGTGTGGCGAGGTCGAATGCTGAAGGTGATGTGTGGCAAGGTCGGCTGTTGAAGGTGATGTGTGGCAAGGTCGGCTGTTGAAGGTGATGTGTGGCAAGGTCGGCTGTTGAAGGTGATGTGTGGCGAGGTCGACTGCTGAAGGTGATGTGTGGCGAGGTCGACTGCTGAAGTGATGTGTGGCGAGGTCGAATGCTGAAGGTGATGTGTGGCAAGGTCGGCTGTTGAAGGTGATGTGTGGCAAGGTCGGCTGTTGAAGGTGATGTGTGGCGAGGTCGACTGCTGAAGGTGATGTGTGGCAAGGTCGGCTGTTGAAGGTGATGTGTGGCGAGTCGACTGCTGAAGGTGATGTGTGGCAAGGTCGGCTGTTGAAGGTGATGTGTGGCGAGGTCGACTGCTGAAGTGATGTGTGGCGAGGTCGACTGCTGAAGGTGATGTGTGGCAAGGTCGGCTGTTGAAGGTGATGTGTGGCAAGGTCGGCTGTTGAAGGTGATGTGTGGCAAGGTCGGCTGTTGAAGGTGATGTGTGGCAAGGTCGGCTGTTGAAGGTGATGTGTGGCGAGGTCGAATGCTGAAGGTGATGTGTGGCAAGGTCGGCTGTTGAAGGTGATGTGTGGCGAGGTCGAATGCTGAAGGTGATGTGTGGCAAGGTCGGCTGTTGAAGGTGATGTGTGGCAAGGTCGGCTGTTGAAGGTGATGTGTGGCGAGGTCGACTGCTGAAGGTGATGTGTGGCAAGGTCGGCTGTTGAAGGTGATGTGTGGCGAGGTCGAACTGCTGAAGTGATGTGTGGCGAGGTCGACTGCTGAAGTGATGTGTGGCGAGGTCGAATGCTGAAGGTGATGTGTGGCAAGGTCGGCTGTTGAAGGTGATGTGTGGCAAGGTCGGCTGTTGAAGGTGATGTGTGGCGAGGTCGAACTGCTGAAGTGATGTGTGGCGAGGTCGAACTGCTGAAGTGATGTGTGGCGAGGTCGAATGCTGAAGGTGATGTGTGGCGAGGTCGAATGCTGAAGGTGATGTGTGGCAAGGTCGGCTGTTGAAGGTGATGTGTGGCGAGGTCGACTGCTGAAGGTGATGTGTGGCAAGGTCGGCTGTTGAAGGTGATGTGTGGCGAGGTCCGACTGCTGAAGGTGATGTGTGGCAAGGTCGGCTGTTGAAGGTGATGTGTGGCAAGGTCGGCTGTTGAAGGTGATGTGTGGCAAGGTCGGCTGTTGAAGGTGATGTGTGGCAAGGTCGGCTGTTGAAGGTGATGTGTGGCAAGGTCGGCTGTTGAAGGTGATGTGTGGCGAGGTCGACTGCTGAAGGTGATGTGTGGCAAGGTCGGCTGTTGAAGGTGATGTGTGGCAAGGTCGGCTGTTGAAGGTGATGTGTGGCGAGGTCGAACTGCTGAAGGTGATGTGTGGCGAGGTCGACTGCTGAAGTGATGTGTGGCGAGGTCGAATGCTGAAGGTGATGTGTGGCAAGGTCGGCTGTTGAAGGTGATGTGTGGCAAGGTCGGCTGTTGAAGGTGATGTGTGGCGAGTCGACTGCTGAAGGTGATGTGTGGCGAGGTCGAACTGCTGAAGGTGATGTGTGGCGAGGTCGACTGCTGAAGGTGATGTGTGGCAAGGTCGGCTGTTGAAGGTGATGTGTGGCGAGGTCGACTGCTGAAGTGATGTGTGGCGAGGTCGACTGCTGAAGTGATGTGTGGCGAGGTCCGACTGCTGAAGGTGATGTGTGGCAAGGTCGGCTGTTGAAGGTGATGTGTGGCGAGGTCCGACTGCTGAAGGTGATGTGTGGCGAGGTCGACTGCTGAAGGTGATGAGCTGGGATTCTGGTTGGCTGGTTGGCTGTGTATGTGCAGGATATAGAGAGAAGTTGCATGTGATTTATGAGTAATTCACCTCAGGGATGCGGGGTGTGCATGTTGAGCCAAGGGAAGTAGTGGTAAGATATCTCCACACCAAAAGAAGTTGCCATGTTGGCTGGTTCTGACAGCTGGGGAACGTACCTCGTAGGGAAGTGTGGCAGGGGGAGGAAATGTAGATTATGTTGTAGCAGGTATTTTGAAATTATATTTTACGAATTATTTGGGTGTGGCCAGTGGTGTCAGGGGTCACCCATCGGTACTGAACTTACACAGAGTAAGGGGAAGATGATAGACTTACCTTGGCAGCCTTCCAGGATCGCTCCTTGGGTATCTTCCCATTTGGCGCCAGGAGCACCATCACGGCCGCAGTAACGCTGGACACTCCTGACGGAGGCGACCCGAAAGACTTCAGCTCCGTCAGGTTACCTTTACAATATAAAAGACGAAGTGCTGAGAACTTATCATTGCATAGTAACATTATTGAATCAGTGTGGTGCTTTCAAATTAGATTATATATACATATCTATCTATCTATCTATCTATCTATCTATCTATCTATCTATCTATCTATCTATCTATCTATCTATCTATCTATATATATATATATATGGCACTATGCACGCATTCCGCCTGTATTGTTGACTGTATTGTTGACTGGTTGGTAAGGTTATTTAATGTATGTATGACTCACGGTGAGGTGCCTGAGGATTAGCGGAATGCGTGCATAGTGCCATTGTACAAAGGCAAAGGGGATAAGAGTGAGTGCTCAAATTACAGAGGTATACGTTTGTTGAGTATTCCTGGTAAATCATATGGGAGGGTATTGATTGAGAGGGTGAAGGCATGTACAGAGCATCAGATTGGGGAAGAGCAGTGTGGTTTCAGAAGTGGTAGAGGATGTGTGGATCAGGTGTTTGCCTTGAAGAATGTATGTGAGAAATACTTAGAAAAGCAAATGGATTTGTATGTAGCATTTATGGATCTGGAGAAGGCATATGATAGAGTTGATAGAGATGCTCTGTGGAAGGTATTAAGAATATATGGTGTGGGAGGCAAGTTGTTAGAAGCAGTGAAAAGTTTTTATCGAGGATGTAAGGCATGTGTACGTGTAGGAAGAGAGGAAAGTGATTGGTTCTCAGTGAATGTAGGTTTGCGGCAGGGGTGTGTGATGTCTCCATGGTTGTTTAATTTGTTTATGGATGGGGTTGTTAGGGAGGTATATGCAAGAGTTTTGGAAAGAGGGGCAAGTATGAAGTCTGTTGGGGATGAGAGAGCTTGGGAAGTGAGTCAGTTGTTGTTCGCTGATGATACAGCGCTGGTGGCTGATTCATGTGAGAAACTGCAGAAGCTGGTGACTGAGTTTGATAAAGTGTGTGAAAGAAGAAAGTTAAGAGTAAATGTGAATAAGAGCAAGGTTATTAGGTACAGTAGGGTTGAGGGTCAAGTCAATTGGGAGGTGAGTTTGAATGGAGAAAAACTGGAGGAAGTGAAGTGTTTTAGATATCTGGGAGTGGATCTGGCAGCGGATGGAACCATGGAAGCGGAAGTGGATGATAGGGTGGGGGAGGGGGCGAAAATTCTGGGAGCCTTGAAGAATGTGTGGAAGTCGAGAACATTATCTCGGAAAGCAAAAATGGGTATGTTTGAAGGAATAGTGGTTCCAACAATGTTGTATGGTTGCGAGGCGTGGGCTATGGATAGAGTTGTGCGCAGGAGGATGGATGTGCTGGAAATGAGATGTTTGAGGACAATGTGTGGTGTGAGGTGGTTTGATCGAGTAAGTAACGTAAGGGTAAGAGAGATGTGTGGAAATAAAAAGAGCGTGGTTGAGAGAGCAGAAGAGGGTGTTTTGAAATGGTTTGGGCACATGGAGAGAATGAGTGAGGAAAGATTGACCAAGAGGATATATGTGTCGGAGGTGGAGGGAACGAGGAGAAGAGGGAGACCAAATTGGAGGTGGAAAGATGGAGTGAAAAAGATTTTGTGTGATCGGGGCCTGAACATGCAGGAGGGTGAAAGGAGGGCAAGGAATAGAGTGAATTGGAGCGATGTGGTATACCGGGGTTGACGTGCTGTCAGTGGATTGAATCAGGGCATGTGAAGCGTCTGGGGTAAACCATGGAAAGCTGTGTAGGTATGTATATTTGCGTGTGTGGACGTATGTATATACATGTGTATGGGGGTGGGTTGGGCCATTTCTTTCGTCTGTTTCCTTGCGCTACCTCGCAAACGCGGGAGACAGCGACAAAGCAAAAAAAAAAAAAAAAAAAAAAAATATATATATATATATATATATATATATATATATATATATATATATATATATATATATATATATATATATATATATATAATCTTAAGAGTCCACTGGGAAAATGAAACACGATAAGTTCCCAAGTGTACTTTCGTGTAATAATCACATCATCAGGGGAGACACAAGAGAGAAAAATAACACTCATTTGATATGCAACGAAGAGACGTAGCTAGGACGCCACTTGCTAAACATGCGATTGTCCAAGACAGACAACGAGCGTTCATAAACTTATTATTTCACAAATTTTATCAACAATAAAGTTACCCAATTTGTCTAAACCATCACTAATATTAACATTATAATTTCATTGTGTATCTAATAATAGAAGATTCAATGATATTTCTCTTAGTACTGGAGTTAGAGTTAATAACTGAGATGGCATTACTCCAGTCAATACAATGATTATAGTTTTCAACGTGATCAAAAAAGGTATTTTGATTCTTGTCCCGTTCTTATACTATATCTATGTTGCTTTAGTCTAATAGAAAGGTCCTTACCAGTCTGCCCCACATAAAACTTATCCCAATTTCTACATGGCACTTTATAGATGCATTAAGGAGAATTTTCTGGTGAATTCTTGATTAAGACATTTTTTTACAGTATTATTGTTGCTGAAGGCAACATTTACATTAAAGAATTTAAGCAATATGGGAAGTAAAGTAAGATTATTATTAAAAGGGAGAACTAAAAGATTCTTGGCGTCAATCTGAGGTTTGGGCTCAGCTCTATAAAATGATTTCTTTGCTAACTTAAGGGATTTATCAATGAAAGATCTAGGGTAATTCAACTTAGAATATATCCTCTCAAACTCATCATCAATATACATACAATTTTACCATTGCACGTTCAAAAGTCGAACCCAGGCTACTGAGAACTCCAGGCGGTAAGCGTACACTGGACCACCGATGAAACAAAACCTGCCAATGTTAGAAGTGCTATAAACAGCTCCTGTACCCCGGCTGTGGATCTTTCCAGGGAGGCAGGCCACTCACACTCTGCAGGCCCACAGTGGGTTGGCGGGCACCTGGGGCCGTCGGTAGCAGTTCCAGAGTCCATCGCTGATCACTTTGTACGCTGACCGCCTGCTGTTCTTTGTGTCCTGGGCTCCATTCTCAGGCGTGGAATGGTAAAACTGTTTAGATGGATTTACATGTGAACATTACATTTTGTAGGTTTTTTTTTTTCATAGAGTTTGGACACTGAGAACAAAAGTAATATAGAGCGGTAGGAGGAGTGAGGAGGAGGAGGAGGAGTTGGGCGGTTTAGGAGGGCTTTTAGGGCTGGTGTTATGGTGACAAGTTCCAGAAGTCAGGAAAGTTGTGTGTTGTCAGGAGTAGTTGTATTCGATATGTTGTGATGACTTGTAGCAGGAGAGTTCTTTATGGTCTTAACTGCATTGTTTGTATCAGTGGGAACGACGGGTGGTGGTCAGTTATGTCTGGACGGAGTTTGTGAAGGTTTTTCATGGGTCATGGCTGGTTTGTAGAAGATTTTTTAATGGCGATTCATGAATATGATCGTGTGTTCTTTGAGGAAAAGGATTTACTGGAATGGGTTAGGTCAGCTTCTTGAGTGAAGGCTGAACTGGTGAGACAAAGGTAGATCTTCTTTATATATTCACTAGTGTTGGCTGCTGTGGATCTTGTTACTGATTGTGTTGACGAGGTGATGCAAGTTTTCATGTTTTGTTTCACTGATCTGGTTAGTGATGGTGTTATTTAGAGCTTGGATATGTTCTCTGATCTCTATTGGTGGTGAGTGGTTGTGTCTGACCTAATTTCTTTGCTTTTTTACGGCGTGTGTAACGTATGGAGAGAAATTTAGATTGTATATCTTTCTGTGTTCCTTGTGCATTAGTTTTTGCTGGCTTGATTGGAGATATTGACGACGTGTGAGATTGCATGATGTAGGGAGGAGACATCATTTATACTGAAGTTTCCTGTACTTCGTGTTAGATATGTCAGTGGTCGCGTTGGTTGGGTGGGCGAGATGGAGTCTTACCAGGATGGACAAATGGTCAAGGGATAGTTCGTGTAAGGTGATGAGTGGCGAGGTCGACTGCTGAAGGTGATGTGTGGCGAGGTCGACTGCTGAAGGTGATGTGTGGCGAGGTCGACTGCTGAAGGTGATGTGTGGCGAGGTCGACTGCTGAAGGTGATGTGTGGCAAGGTCGGCTGTTGAAGGTGATGTGTGGCGAGGTCGACTGCTGAAGGTGATGTGTGGCAAGGTCGGCTGTTGAAGGTGATGTGTGGCGAGGTCGACTGCTGAAGGTGATGTGTGGCAAGGTCGGCTGTTGAAGGTGATGTGTGGCGAGGTCGACTGCTGAAGGTGATGTGTGGCAAGGTCGGCTGTTGAAGGTGATGTGTGGCGAGGTCGACTGCTGAAGGTGATGTGTGGCAAGGTCGGCTGTTGAAGGTGATGTGTGGCGAGGTCGACTGCTGAAGGTGATGTGTGGCAAGGTCGGCTGTTGAAGGTGATGTGTGGCGAGGTCGACTGCTGAAGGTGATGTGTGGCAAGGTCGACTGCTGAAGGTGATGAGATGGGATTCTGGTTGGCTGGTTGGCTGTGTATGTGCAGGATATAGAGAGAGGTTGCATGTGATTTATGAGTAATTCACCTCAGGGATGCGGGGTGTGCATGTTGAGCCAAGGGAAGTAGTGGGTAATGATATCTCCACACCGAAAGAAGTTGCCATGTTGGCGGGGTTCTACAGCTGGGGAATGTACCTCGTAGGGATGTGTGGCAGGGGGAGGAAATGTAGATTATGTTGTAGCAGGTATTTTGAAATTATATTTTACGAATTATTTGGGTGTGGCCAGTGGTGTCAGGGGGTCACCCATCGGTACTGAACTTACACAGAGTAAGGGGAAGATGATAGACTTACCTTGGCAGCCTTCCAGGATCGCTCTTGGGTATCTTCCCATTTGGCGCCAGGAGCACCATCACGGCCGCAGTAACGCTGGACACTCCTGACGGAGGCGACCCGAAAGACTTCAGCTCCGTCAGGTTAGCCTTTACAATACAAAAGACGAAGTGCTGAGAACTTATCATTGCATAGTAACATTATTGAATCAGTGTGGTGCTTTCAAATTAGATTATATATACATATCTATCTATCTATCTATCTATCTATCTATCTATCTATCTATCTATCTATATATATATATATATATATATATATATATATATATATATATATATATATATATATATATATATTTTCATTATACTTTGTCGCTGTCTCCCGCGTTAGCGAGGTAGCGCAAGGAAACAGACGAAAGAATGGCCCAACCCACCCAAATACACATGTATACACATACATGTCCATACACGCACATATACATACCTATACATATCAACGTATACGTATATACACACAGACATACACATATATACACATATACATACTTCATACTGTCTGCTCTTATTCATTCCCGTCGCCACCCCGCCACACACGAAATGACAGCCCCCTTCCCCCGCAAGTACGCGAGGTAGCGCTAAGAAAAGACAACAAAGGCCACATTCGTTCACACTCAGTCTCTAGCTGTCATGAATAATGCACCGAAAGCACAGCTCACTTTCCACATCCAGGCCCCACAACCCCATGGTTTACCTCAGACGCTTCACATGCCCTGGTTCAATCCACTGACAGCACGTCGACCCCGTTATACCACATCGTTCCTATTCCCTCTATTCCTTCCACGCCTTTCACCCTCCTGCATGTTCAGGCCCCAATCACTCAAAATGTTTTTCGCTCCATCTTTCCACCTCTAATTTGGTCTCCCACTTCTCCTCGTTTCCTCCACCTCTAACACATATATATCCTCTTTGTCAATCTTTCCTCATTCATTCTCTCCATGTGAGCAAACCACTTCAAAACACCCTCCTCTGCTCTCTCAACCACACTCTTTCCATTACTACACATCTCTCTTACCTTTTCATTACTTACTCGATCAAACCACCTCACACCACATATTGTCCTAAAACATCTCATTTCCAGCACATCCACCCTACTCCGCACAACTCTATCTATAGCCCACGTCTCGCAACCATACAACATTGTTGGAACCACTATTCCTTCAAACATACCCATTTTTGCTTTCCAAGTATGCATTAATCATGGTGTAGTGTCTGAGGATTGGAGGAATTTAGGTATAGTGCCACTGTATAAAGGAAAAGGGGATAAAGATGAGTGTCCAAGCTACAGAGGTATAAGCTAGTTGACTATACTTGGAAAATTGTATTGGAGGGTATTGACTGAAATGGTGGAGGCACGTAGAGAGCATCAGATTGGGGAAGAGCAGTGTGGTTTCAGAGCATCAGATTGGGGAAGAGCAGTGTGGTTTCAGAAGTGGTAGAGGATGTGTCTATCAGGTGTTTGCTTTGAATAATGTGCGTGAGAAATACTTATAAAAACAGATGGATTTTCATGTGACATTTATGGATCTGGAGATGGCATACGATAGGGTTGAAATAGGTGCTTTGTGGAATTTTTAAAGGATGTATGGTGTCAGTCGTAGGCTGCTAGAAGCAGTGTAAAGATTTTATCAAAGGTGTGAAGTACATGTTCGAGAAGAAGGAGGAGAGAGTGACTGGTTCCCAGAGACGGTCGGTCTGCAGCAAGGGTGTGTGATGGCACCATGGTTATCAAA
This sequence comes from Panulirus ornatus, assembly GCF_036320965.1. Lineage (NCBI taxonomy): Eukaryota > Metazoa > Arthropoda > Malacostraca > Decapoda > Palinuridae > Panulirus > Panulirus ornatus. The sequence continues at coordinate 17,150,906 of NC_092253.1, forward strand.
TTTGTTTTTGGATAGGGTGGTGAGGGAGGTAAATGCGAAGTTTTGGAGAGAGGGGCAAATATGCAGTCTGTTGTGGCTGAGAAGGCCTGGGAAGTGAGTCAGCTTTTGTTCGCAGATGATACAGGACCGGTGGCTGATTCGAGTGAAAAATCTGCGGAAGCTGGTTCTGAGTCTGGAAGAAAGTGCAAAAGGAGAGGGTTGAGAGCAAATGTAAAGAAAAGCAAGATTACTAGGACGGCTGAGGACAAGTTAATTGGGATGTAAGTTTGAATGGAAAAAAATATTGAAAGTGAAGTGTTTTAAATATCTGGGAGTAGACTTGGCAGCGAATGGAACCATGGAAGCAGAAGTGAGAGAAAGGGAGAAGGTTCTAGGGGCAATGAAGATTGTATAGAAAGAGAGAACGTAATGTCAGAGAGCAAAATTGAGTGTTTGATGGATTAGTAGTTCCACCAATATTATAGAGTTGCAAGAGGTGGGCTATGATTGTGCGTAGGGTGGATGTGTTGGAAATGATGTTTGTGGACAAATTATGGTGATGTAATTTGATAAAAAGAAGAGAATGGTTGAGGGAGCAGAAGAGAGTGTGCTAAAATGGTTTGAAATGGAGAGAATTAGTTAGGAAAGGTTGACATATATGCTGACATATATGAGTCAGAAGTGGACGGAACAAAGAGAAGCGGGAGACCGAATTGGATTAGGAAGGATGGAGTGAAAAAGATTTGTATGCAGCCTTTATGGATCTCCAGAAAGCATATGATAGGGTTGATAGAGATGCTTTGTGGAAGGTATCAAGAGTATATGGTGTGGAAAGTAAGTTCCTAGAAGCAGTGAGAAGTTTTTATGAAGGATGTAAGGCAGGGTAGGGGCAGGGGTGCGTTTAATTTGTTTATGGATGGGGATGTTAGAGAGGTGAATGCATGACTTTTGGAGAGAGGGACAAGAATGCAGTCTGTTGTGGATGAGAAGGCTTGGGTAGTGAGTCAGTTGTTCGCTGATGATACAGCGCTGGTGACTGATTCGGGTGAGAAACTGCAGAAGTTGGTGACTGAGTTTGATAAAGTGTGTGAAAGAAGAAAGCCGAGAGCAAATGTGAATAAGAGCTAGGTTATTAGGTACAGAAGGGTTGAGGGACAAGTTACCGGGAGGTAAGTTTAAATGGAGAAAAACTGGAGGAAGTGAAGTGTTTTAGATATCTGGGAGTGGATTTAGCAACGGATGGAACTATGGAAACGGAAGTGAGTCACAAGGTGGGAGGAGGAGGCGAAGTTTCTGGGAGCGTCAAAGAATGTGTGGAAGGCGAGAACGTTATCTTGGGTATGTTTGAAGGAAGAATGGTTCTAACAATGTTATATGGTTGCGAGGCGTGGGCTATAGATAAGGTGATGCAGAGGAGGATGGATGTGTTGGAAATGAAATATTTGAAGACATTATGTGGTATGAGGTGGCTTGATCGAGTAAGTAATGAAAGGGTAAGAGAGATGAGTGGTAATAAAAAGAGTGTGGTTGAGAGAGCAGAAAAGGGTGTATTGAAATGTTTGGTCATATGGAGAGAATGAATAAGAAAAGATTAACAAAGAGGATATATGTGTCAGAAGTGGAGGGAACGAGAAGTGGAAGACCAAAATGGAAGTGAAAGGATGGAGTGAAATAGATCTTGAGCGATCGGGGCCTGAACATACAGGAGGGTAAGGCGTGCAAGGAATAGAGTGAGTTGGAACGATGTGGTATACCGGAGTCGACGTGCTGTCAATGGCTTGAACCAGGGCATGTGAAGCGTCTGGGGTAAGCCATAAAAAGTTTTGTGGGGCCTGGATGTAGAAAGGGAGCTGGGGTTTCGATGCATTACACATGACAGCTAGAGACTGAGTGTGAATGAATGTGGCCTTTGTTGTCTTTTCCTAGCGCTAACTTGCGCGAGTGCGGGGGGAGGGGGATGCTGTTTCATGTGTGGCGGGGTGGCGAGGCGAGTAGATGAAGGCAGCAAGTATGAATATGTACATGTGTATATCAGTATATGTCTGTATATATATATATATATATATATATATATATATATATATATATATATATATATATATATATATATATATATATATATATATGTACACGTTGAAATGTATAGGTATGCATATTGCGTGTATGGGCATTTATGTATATGCATATGTATGTGGGTGGGTTGGACCATCTTTCGTCTGTTTCCTTGCGCTATCTCGCTAACGCGGAAGACAGCGACTGTGTATAATAAAAAAGAATATATATATTTATTTTTTTATTATACTTTGTCGCTGTCTCCCGCGTTTGCGAGGTAGCGCAAGGAAACAGACGAAAGAAATGGCCCAACCCCCCCCCCCCCCCCCATACACATGTATATACATACGTCCACACACGCAAAATATACATACCTACACAGCTTTCCATGGTTTACCCCAGACGCTTCACATGCCTTGATTCAATCCACTGACAGCACGTCAACCCCTGTATACCACATCGCTCCAATTCACTCTATTCCTTGCCCTCCTTTCACCCTCCTGCATGTTCAGGCCCCGATCACACAAAATCTTTTTCACTCCATCTTTCCACCTCCAATTTGGTCTCCCTCTTCTCCTCGTTCCCTCCACCTCCGACACATATATCCTCTTGGTCAATCTTTCCTCACTCATTCTCTCCATGTGCCCAAACCACTTCAAAACACCCTCTTCTGCTCTCTCAACCACGCTATTTTTATTTCCACACATCTCTCTTACCCTTACGTTACTCACTCGATCAAACCACCTCACACCACACATTGTCCTCAAACATCTCATTTCCAGCACATCCATCCTCCTGCGCACATCTCTATCCATAGCCCACGCCTCGCAACCATACAACATTGTTGGAACCACTATTCCTTCAAACATACCCATTTTTGCTTTCCGAGATAATGTTCTCGACTTCCACACATTCTTCAAGGCCCCCAGAATTTTCGCCCCCTCCCCCACCCTATGATCCACTTCCGCTTCCATGGTTCCATCCGCTGCCAGATCCACTCCCAGATATCTAAAACACTTCACTTCCTCCAGTTTTTCTCCATTCAAACTCACCTCCCAATTGACTTGACCCTCAACCCTACTGTACCTAATAACCTTGCTCTTATTCACATTTACTCTTAACTTTCTTCTTCCACACACTTTACCAAACTCAGTCACCAGCTTCTGCAGTTTCTCACATGAATCAGCCACCAGCGCTGCATCGTCAGCGAACAACAACTGACTCACTTCCCAAGCTCTCTCATCCCCAACAGACTTCATACTTGCCCCTCTTTCCAAAACTCTTGCATTTACCTCCCTAACAACCCCATCCATAAACAAATTAAACAACCATGGAGACATCACACACCCCTGCCGCAAAACTACATAGTAGAATAGTAGTTTGAGGACAGTATGTGGTGTGAGGTGGTTTAATCGAGTAAGTAATGAAAGGGTAGGAGATATGTGTGGTAATAAAAAGTTAGGTTGAGAGAGCAGAAGAGGGTGTGTTGAAATGGTTTAGATACAGAGAGATTGAGTGAGGAAAGGTTAACAAAGAGGATATATACGTTAGAGGTGGAGGGAACAAGGAGAAGCGGGAGACCAAATTGGAGTTGGAAAGATGGCGTGAAAAAGACTTTGAACGATCGGGCTTGAACATACAGAAGGTTGAGAGTCGTTCAAGGAAAAGAATGAATTGGAATGATGTGGTATACCAGGGTCGACGTGCTGTCAGTGAACTGAACCAGTGCATGTCAAACGTCTCGGGATAAACCATGGAAAGATCTATGGGGCCCGGATGGGGGTAGGAAGCTGTGGTTTCGGTGCAATACACAGGAAACAGTATCGCTACTCCCTGCTTCAAGGAGGTAGCGCCAGGAAAACAGACAAAAAGACCACATTCGTTCACACTCAGTCTCTAGCTGTCATGTGTAATGCATCGAAACCACAGCTCACTATTCACGTGCAGGCCCTACAAACCTTTCCATGGTTTACCCTTAAACGTTTCACATGTCCTACTTCAGTCCAGTGACAGCACCTCGACCCCGGTATACCACAAAGTTCCAATATGCTCTATTCCTTGCACGACTCTCACCCTCCTGTATGTTCAGTCCCCGATCGCCCAAAATCTTTTTCCCTTCATCTTTGAGACTAAAATTTGGTCTCCCGCTTCTTTTTGTTCCCCCACCTCTAACATATACATTCTCTTTGTTAACCTTTCCTCACTCATTCTCCCTTTATGTCCAAACCATTTCAACACACCCTCTTCTGCTTTTTCAACAACGCTCTATGTGTCACCACATATCTCACTTACCCTTTAACTACTCACTCGATCAAACCACCTCACAAAACATGTTTGTCTTAAAACATTTCATATCCAACACATCCACCCTCCTACGTACAATCCTATCTACAGTCCATGACTTGCCATCATAAATTTCTGGTGGAACCACTATTCCTTGAAACATACCCATTTTTGCTCTCCGAGATAACGTTCTCTCTTTGCAAACATCCTCACTGCTCCCAGAACCTTCACCTCCTCCCAAACTCTGTGACTCACTTCCCCTTTCATGGTTCCATTCGCCAAGTCCACTCCCAGATATCTAAAACACTTCACTTCCTCCAATTTTTCTCCATTCAAAATTACGTCCCAATTAACTTGTCCCTCAACTCTACTGAACCTAATAACCTTGCTCTTGTTCACATTTCTCATAATTTTCTCCTTTCACACACTTTTCCGAACTCAGTCACCAACTTCTGCAGCTTCCCACTCGGAGCAGCCACCAAAGTTGTATCAACGGCAAACAACAACTGACTCACTTCTTAAGCCCTCTCCTCCCTAACAGATTTCATACTCGTCCATCTCTCCAAAACTCTTGAAATTACCTACCTAAATCCATCCATAAACAAATTAAACAACCATGGAGACATCACACACCCCTGCCGCAGACCCACCTTCACTGGGAACCAATCGTTTTCCTCTTCTCCTACTCGTACACATGCCTTACATCCTTTATAAGAACTTCTCACTGCTTCTAGTAGCTTACATCCCTCACCATACACTTTTAAGTCCTTCTCCAAAGCATCTCTATCAACACTGTCATATGCCTTTTCCAGATCCATAAATGCTACAAACAAATCCATCTCTTTTTCTACGTATTTCTCACATTTCAAAAAAAACAAAAAAACACTTGATCCGCACATCCTCTACCACTTCTGAAACCACCCTGTTGCTCCTCAATCTGTTGCTCTGTACATGCCTTCACCCTCTCAATCAATACCTTTCCGTAAAATTTTATAGAAATACTCAACAAACGTATGCCTCTGTAGTTTGAACATTAACCTTTATCCTCTTTCTCTTTGACCAGTGACACTATACATGCAATCCTCAGGCATTTCACCATGATCCATACATACATTGAATATCCTTACCAGCCACTCAACAACACAGTCATCCCCTTTCTTAATAAAGTCAACTGCAGTATCATCCAAACTCGGTGCCTTGCCGAATTTCATCTTCCATAAAGCTTTCATCACCTCCTTTCTCTTCACCAAACCATTCTCCCTTACCCTCTCACTCCGCACACCACCCCGACCAAAACACCGTATATCTGTCACTCTATCATCAAACACATTCAACATACCTTCAAAATATTCAATCCATCTCCTTTTCACTTCATCATTACCTGTCATCACTTTCCCCTTTGCCCCATTCACCGATATTCCCATTTGTTCTCTTGATTTACGCACGTTATTTACCTCCATCCAAAATATCTTTTTATACTTCCTAAAGTTTAATAATACTCTCACCCAAACTCTCATTTGCCTTCTTTTTCAATCCTACCTGTCGACCTCCTGCCGCTTTCTCTTATACATCTCCCAGTCATTTGGACTCCTTCCTTGCAAGTGTTGCACAAACGCCTCTCTTTTCTTTCACTAACAATTTTATTTACTACCCTTTCTAATTTGCCCACTTCCCACCTTTCTCATGTCACATGCACGTTTTGCACATGCCATCACTGCCTCCGAAATATATTCCATTCCTCACCCACTCCCCTCACGTCATTTGCTCTCACCTTTTGCCATTCTACTCTCAATCTCTCCTGGTACTTCCTCAAACAAATCTCCTTTGCAAGCTTACTTACTCTCATCATATATTTTTCTAAGGTAGTTTTGTTATATTTGAACTTTCAATATTTTGTCTAAATCAATGAAGTGAAAGAGGAAAGAATTTCACAATCCTCCTCCCACCTTGTTTAGTGTGTTGAGAGCTTCCTTGGCAGCTACGAGAGCAGGCTCAGCCTTCACTAGATCTTCCTCGCACTCTTTCCTCCGCTTGGCCACCTCGGCCTCGATGATTGCCACACGGCGCTTCTCCTCATTTGCCACCTCGTTCTCCTTGGACACCTGCAGGAAGGGAGAGACGGATGGTCGTTGGTTTCCATGAGTTACTGAAGGCTCTTGTCATGTGTGAAGTAATCAAAATTATGATATAGTTCAATGTATGACTCTCTGTCAGATTAATGACTACTTAAGAACAAGAAATTACATTAAACTTTTCTTCACCACAGACATACTAGTTGATATGCAATTTGATACTGTAGTTATGTGTTGCCTAACTGTTCCAGACAGCATTTGCTCTTCCTAAGTAATTGGGATTTTCGTTCATAAACACTAAAAAATGAAATTCTGGAACACTGCTGAAATCGTTTCTTATGAGAAATTTTCCCATCATTACACTCCAGTTAGCTGAGGTATAGAATCGAAGATTTTGCTGTTTATCTTAATCTATTTCACATCAGGAGACCAAGTCATTGTGCGAAATCTACACTCAACAACTCACACTCTACCGACGGTAGACATCCAGTGCTGATCCACGAAGACCTACGTCCAAGCATCAGGAACCAAATCAACACTCAATAACAAAACCTGGAGCCACAGATGATCCCCAGCAGAACCACTGACTCAGACGTACCTTAGACGTTTCAGCCTCCACAATGCGGATGAGTTTGTCGGCTTCCTCGTTCTTCTTCTGCAATTCTACCTCTTGTGTCGCCAGCTTGGCTTTAAGAGCATCGACCTAAAGAAAGAAAATGTGTTGTAAGATAATGTTTTCATCTATGAATGGCTACAGGTAAGGAAGGAGAAACTCAGTGAATGTGATAGTGGTGGAAACTCGGGTAATTTGCGTTATCTAGTTCGAATAGAAAACTTGATACGAGAAACAGCAGCATAAGCGTACTGTAAAGATGTGATCTGAAGGCTGAATGGCTAACTAGAGACACTATCGCATTGCTACGTAATAAAACATTGCACTCCAACAACATATCCTTAAAAAACGAGCAACACAACACAGTGAAGAGTTTCATTACAAAAATTGGATAACCACGAAATATTCGTCATGCTGAGATCTTTCCTTTATATCAAAGATTTGCACACAATTCACACAACATCAAATGAAAAGAACAATCTTACTTCTTCATCCCACTACTCACTACCCTTTCTAATCTGCCCACCTCCCACGCTTCTCATGCCACAAGCATCTTTTGCGCATACCATCACTGCTTCCCTAAATGCATCCCATTCCTCCCCCACTCTCCTTACGTCCTTTGCTCTCACCTTTTTCCATTCTGAACTCAGTCTCTCCAGGTCCTTCCTCACACAAGTCTCCTTCCCAAGCTCACTTACTCTCACCACTCTCTATCCCTGGGGTGATCATAGCCTAGCGATAGCGCTCCCGCCTGTTGAGCTGGGATCCCGGGTTCGATCCCCTCTGTTGGAGGTTTGTATGTTCTATGAAGGTGTACGTTCATATGAACTTTGTTCGTATTCATATACGTCCGCATTGTACGGTTAGGTTCGGTAAAATGCTATCTGCTGGCTGTGTGAGCCTGATGGGAAATGACCGGTGTAAACCCCGTTGCTCACCAACGTGAGACGAAGGGTATTCGAGTACTTAGTATTCGAATAGTCATTTCCCTATTAGGGGCGATCATTGCCTAGCGGTAGCGCTCCCGCCTGTTGGACAGGAGTTCTGGGTTCGATCCTGGCTGTTGGAGATTTGTATGTTCTATGAAGGTGCGCGTTCATATGCACTTTGTTCATATATATATATATATATATATATATATATATATATATATATATATATATATATATATATATATATATATAATGTTACTATCATTTTCTATTATACTTTGTCGCCGTCTCCCGCATTAGCTAGGAAGCGCAAGGAAACTGACGAAAGAATGGCCCCACCCACACACATACACATGTATATACATGCATAAACGCCCACACATGCACATATACATACTTGTACCTTTCAACGTATACATACATATACATACACAGACATATACATATATACACATGTATATATTCATACTTGTGCCGTTATCCATTCCTGTCGCCACCCCGCCACACATGATATTTCACCCCTTCCCCCCGCGAGCGTGCGAGGTAGCGCCAGGAAAAGACAACAAAGGCCAGATTCGTTCATACTCAGTCTCTAGCTGTCATGTGTAATGCACCGGAACTTCAGCTCCCTTTCCACATCCAGGCCCCACAAAACTTTAAGAAAGGGGCGAGTATGTAGTCTGTTGGGAATGAGAGGGCCTGGGAAGTGAATCAGTTGTATTTCGCTAGCGATACAGTACTGATGGTTGATTCAATTGTGAAACTGCAGAAGTTGGTGACTGAGTTTGCAAAAGTGTGTTAAAGGAGAAGTTGAGAGTGAATGTGAATAAGAGCAAGGTTATTAGGTTCTGCAGGGTTGAGGGACAAGTTAACTGGGATGTAAGTTTAAATGAAGAAACACTGGTGGAAGTGAAGTGTTTTGGATATCTCGGAGTGAACATAGCAGCAAATGGAACCATGGAAACGGAAGTGAGTCACAGATTGGGATAGGGGATGAAGGATCTGGGAGCGATGAAGAATGTGTGGAAAGAGAGACCGCTATTTTGGAGAGCAAAAATGGGTATGTTTGAAGGAATAGTGGTTCCAACAATACAATGTGGTTGCGGGGCATGGACTATAGTTAGGGCTGTACGGAAGAGGGTGGATGTTTTGGAAATGAATTGTTTGAGGACAACATGTGGTGTGAGGTGGTTTAATCGAGTAAGTAGTGAAAGGGTAAGAGAGATGTGAGGTAATAAAAACAGTGTGGTTGTGAGAGTAGAAGAGGGTGTGGTAAAATGGTTTGGACATATGAAGAAAATGAGTGAGGAAAGGTTGACAAAGAGGATATACGTATCAAAGGTGGAGAGAACAAGGAGAAGCCGGAGATCAAATTGGAGGTGGAAGGATGGGGTGTAAAAGATTTTGAGCGATCGGGGCCTGAACATGCAAGGGGGAGAGGGGGGGGGGGTGAGAGTCATGCAAGGAACAGAGTGAATTTGAACGATGTGGTATACCGAAGTCGACGTGCTGTCAATGGACTGAGACAGGGCATGTGAAACATCTGGGGTAAACCATGGAAAGGTTGTGGGACCTGGATGTGGAAAGGATGCTGTGGTTTCAGTGCATCACATACAACAGCTAGAGACTGAGGGTGAAAGAATGTGGCCTTTTTTGTCTGTTTTGCTGGCGCTAATTCGATGACGCAAAGTTGGCCATGCCGTTTCCTGTGGGGCGGAGTGGCGCCAGGAATGGACGAAGGTAAATGAGTATGAGTATGTCCATATGTGTACATGTATATATATCTGTGTATGTGTACATGTATATATCTGTGTATAAGTATTTGTATATATGTATGTATATGCAAGTGTATGTATATACGTGTGTATATGAGTGCATGGGTCTTTCTCCGTCTGTTTCCTGGCGTTACCAAGCTGACGTGGGAAATGGCAATATATATACATACATACATACATATATATATATATATATATATATATATATATATATATATATATATATATATATATATATATATATATATATATATAAATATCGAGAGCGGGGGCTAGAAACCCTCCCGTTCTTGTATCTAACTTTCTAAAAGAAGAAACAGAAGGAGTTACGCGGGGAGTGCTCATCCTCCTCGAAGGCTCAGATTGGGGTGTCTAAATGTGTGTGGATGTAACCATGATGAGGAAAAAGGAGAGATAGGTAGTATGTTTGAGGAAAGGAACCTGGATGTTCTCACTCTGAATGAAACGAAGCTCAAGGGTAAAGGGGAAGAGAGGTTTGGGAATGTAGTGGGAGTAAGGTCAGGATTTGGTGAGAGGACAAAAGCAAGGGAAGGAGTAGCACTACTCCTAAACACGAGTGGTGGAAGTATGTGATAAGAGTGTAAGAAAGTAAACTTTAGATTGATATGGGTAAAACTGAAAGTGGATGGAGAGAGATGGGTGATTATTGGTGCATATGCACCTGGGCATGAGAAGAAAGATCATGAGAGGCAAGTGTTTTGGGAACAGCTGAGTGAGTGTGTTAGTAGCTTTGATGCACGAGAACGGGTTATAGTGATAGGTGATTTGAATGCAAAGGTGAGTAATGTGGCAGATGAGAGACTAATTAGTGTACACGGGGTGCTCAGTGTTGTAAATGGAAATGGTGAAGAGCTTGTAGATTTGTGCGCTGAAAAAGGATTGGTGACTGGGAATACCTGGTTTAAAAAGATAGATATACATAAGTATACGTATGTAAGTAGGAGAGATGGCCAGAGAGCGTTATTGGGTTACGTGTTAATTTATAAGCGCGCGAAAGAAAGACTTTTAGATCTTAATGTGCTGAGAGGATGTCTGATCATTATCTTGTGGAGGCGAAGGTGAAGATTTGTAGAGGCTTTCAAAAAAGAAGAGAGAATGTTGGGGTGAAGAGAGCGGTGAGAGTAAGTGAGCTTGGGAAGGAGCCTTGTGTGAGGAAGTACCAGGAATGACTGTGTACAGAATGGAAAAAAGGTGAGAACAAAGGACGTAAGGGCAGTTGGGGAGGAATGGGATATATTTAGGGAAGCAGTGATGGCTTGCGCAAAAGATGATTGTGGCATGAGAAGCATGGGAGGCGGGCAAATTAAAAAGGGTAATGAGTGGTGGGATGAAGAAGTAAGATTATTAGCGAAAGAGAAGAGAGAGGCATTTGGACGATTTTTGCAAGGAAATAATGCAAATGAGTGGGAGATGTATAAAAGAAAGAAGCAGGAGGTCAAGAGAAAGGTGCAAGAGGTGAAAAAGAGGGCAAATGAGAGTTGGGGTGAGTGAGTATCATTAAATTTTAGGGAGAATGAAAATATGTTTTGGAAGGAGGTAAATAAAGTATGTAAGACAAGGGAACAAACGGGAACATCAGTGAAGGGAGCTAACGGGGAGGTGATAACAAGTAGTGGTGATGTGGGAAGGAGATGGAGTGAGTATTTTGAAGGTTTGTTGAATGTGTTTAATAATAGAGTGGCAGATTTATGGTGTTTTGGTCGAGGTGCTGTGCAAAGTGAGAGGGTTAGGGAGAATGATTTGGTAAACAGAGAAGAGGTAGTAAAAGCCTTGCGGAAGAAGAAAGCCGGCAAGGCGGCGGGTTTGGATGGTATTGCAGTGGGATTTATTTAAAAAAGGGGGTGACTGTATTGTTGACTGGTTGGTAAGATTATTTAATGCATGTATGACTCATAGTGAGGTGCCTGAGGATTGGCGAAATGCTTGCATAGTGCCACTGTACAAAGGCAAAGGGGATCAAGGTGAGTGCTCAAATTACAGAGGTATAAGTTTGTTGAGTATTCCTGGGAAATTATATGGGAGGGTATTGATTAAGAGGGTGAAGGCATGTACAGAGCATCAGATTGGGGAAGAACAGTGTGGTTTCAGAAGTGGTAGAGGATGTGTGGATCAGGTGTTTGCTTTGAAGAATGTATGTGAGAAATACTTAGAAAAGCAAATGGATTTGTATGTAGCATTTATGGATCTGGAGAAGGCATATGATAGAGTTGATAGAGATGCCCTAAAGAAGGTAATAAGAATGTATGGCGTGGGAGGTAAGTTGCTAGAAGCAGTGAATAGTTTTTATCGAGGATGTAAGGCATGTGTATGAGTAGGAAGGAAGAAAAGTGATAGATTCTCAGTGAATGTAGGTTTGCGGCAGGGGTGCGTAATGTCTCCATGGTTGTTTAATTTGTTTATGGATGGGGTTGTTAGAGAGCTGAATCCAAGGGTTTTAAACAGAGGGGCAAGTATGCAGTCAGTTGTGGATGAGAGAGCTTGGGAAGTGAGTCAGCTGTTATTCGCTGATGATACAGCGTTGGTGGCTCATTCGGGTGAGCAACTGCAGAAGCTGGTGAATGAATTTGGTAAAGTGTGTGAAAAAAGAAAGCTGAGAGTAAATGTGAATAAGAGCAAGGTTATTAGGTACAGTAGGGTTGAGGGACAAGTCAAGTGGGAGGTAAGTTTGAATGGAGAAAATCTGGAGGAAGTGAAGTGTTTTAGATATCTGGGAGTAGATTTGGCAGAGGATGGAACCATGGAAGCTGAAGTGAGTCATAGGGTGGGGGAGGGGGCGAAAGTTCTGGGAGCGTTGAAAAATGTGTGGAGGGCAAGAAAGTTTGCTCGGAAAGCAAAAATGGGTATGTTTGAAGGAATAGTGGTTCCGACAATGTTATATGGTTGCGAGGCGTGGGCTATAGATAGAGTTGTGAGGAGTGTGGATGTGCTGGATATGAGATGTTTGAGGACAATATGTGCTGTGAGGTGGTTTGACCGAGTAAGTAATGAAAGGGTAAGAGAGCTGTGTGGTAATAATGTGGTTGAGAGAGCAGAAGAGGGTGTTTTGAAATGGTTTGGTAACATGAAGAGAATGAGTGAGGAAAGATTGACAAAGAGGATATATATGTCAGAGATGGAGGGAACGAGGAGAAGTGGGAGACGAAATTGGAAGTGGAAAGATGGGGTGAAAAAGATTTTGAGCGATCGGGGCCTGAACATGCAGGAGGGTGAAAGGCGTGCAAGGAATAGAGTGAAATGTAACGATGTGATATACCGGGGTCGACGTGCTGTTAACGGATTGAGCCAGGGTATGTGAAGCGTCTGGGGTAAACTATGGAAAGTTCTGTGGGGCCTGGATGTGAAAAGGGATCTGTGGTTTCGGCGTATCATATATGACAGCTAGAGACTGAGCGTGAATGAATGTGGCCTTTCTTGCCTTTTCCTAGTGGTAACTGGCGCTCATGCGAGGGGAGCGGGTTGTCATTTCATGTGTGGCGGGGTAACGAAGGGAATGAATAAGGGAAGACAGTATGAATTATATTCATGTGTATATATGTATATGTCTGTGTGTGTATATATATGTATACGTTGAGATGTATAGGTATGTATATGTGTGCAAAGTGAGAGGGTTAGGGAGAATGATTTGGTAAACAGAGAAGAGGTACTAAAAGCTTTGCGGAGGATGAAAGCCGGCAAGGCAGCGGGTTTGGATGGTACTGCAGTGGAATCTATTAAAAAAGGGGGTGACTCTATTGTTGACTGGTTGGTAAGGTTATTTAATGTGTGTATGACTCATGGTGAGGCCTGAGGATTGGCGGAATGCTTGGATAGTGCCATTGTACAAAGTCAAAGGGGATAAAAGTGAGTGCTCAAATTACAGAGTTATAAGTTTGTTGAGTATTCCTGGGAAATTATATGGGAGGGTATTGATTGAAAGGGTGAAGGCATGTACAGAGCATCAGATTGGGGAAGAGCAGTGTGGTTTCAGAAGTGGAAGAGGATGTGTGGATCAGGTGTTTGCTTTGAAGAACGTATGTGAGAAATACTTAGAAAAGCAAATGGATTTGTATGTAGCATTCATGGATCTGGAGAAGGAATATGATAAGAGTTGATAGAGATGCTCTGTGGAAGGTATTAAGAATATATGGTGTGACAGAGATGCTCTGTGGAATGTATCAAGAATATATGGTGTGGGAGGCAAGCTGTTAGAAGCAGTGAAAAGTTTTTATCGAGGATATTTAGGCATGTGTACGTGTAGGAAGAGAGGAAAGTGATTGGTTTTCAGTGAATGTTGGTTTGCGGTAGAGGTGCGTGATGTCTCCATGGTTGTTTAATTTGTTTATGGATGGGGTTGTAAGGGAGGTGAAGGCAAGAGTTTTGGAAAGGGGGGCGAGTATGCAGTCTGTTGTGGATGAGAGAGCTTGGGAAGCGAGGCAGTTGTTGTTCGCTGATGATATAGCGCTGGTGGCTGATTCATGTGAGAAACTGCAGAAGCTGGTGACTGAGTTTGGTAAAGTGTGTGAAAGAAGAAAGCTGAGAATGAATGTGAAGAAGAGCAAGGTTATTAGGTACAGTAGTGTTGAGGGACAAGTCAATTGGGAAATACTTTTGAATAGAGAGAAACTGGAGAAAGTGAAGTGTTTTAGATATCTGGGAATGGATTTGGTAGCTGATGGAACCATGGAAGCGGAAGTGAATCATAGGGTGGGGGAGGGGGCGAGAGTTCTGGGAGCGTTGAAGAATGTGTGGAAGTCGAGAACGTTATCTTGGAAAGCAAAAATGGGTATGTTTGAAAGATTAATGGTTCCAACAATGATATATGGTTGCGAGGCGTGGGCTATAGATAGAGTTGTGAGGAGGAGGGTGAATGTGCTGGAAATGAGATGTTTGAGGACAATATGTGGTGTGAGGTGGTTTGATCGAGTAAGTAATGAAAGGGTAAGAGAAATGTATGGTAATAAAAAGAGTGTGGTTGAGAGAGCAGAAGAGGGTATTTTGTAATGGTTTGGTCACATGGAGAGAATGAGCGAGGAAAGATTGACCAAGAGGTTATATGTGTCAGAGGTGGAGGGAACAAGAAGAGGGAGACCAAATTGGAGGTGGAAAGATGGAGTGAAGAAAGATTTTGAGTGATCGGGGCCTAAACATGCAGGAGGGTGAAAGGCGTGCAAGGAATAGAGTGAATTGGAACGATGTGGTATACCGGGGTCGACGTGCTGTTAATGGATTGAACCAGGGCATATCAAGCGTCTGGAGTACACCATGGAAAGTTTTGTGGGGCCTGGATGTGGAGAGGAAGCTGTGGTTTCGGTGCAGCTAGAGACTGAGTGTGAACGAAAGTGGCCTTTGTTGTCTTTTCCTAGCGCTACCTCGCGCACATGCGGGGGAGGGGGGTGGTCATTTCATGTGTGGTGGTGGAGCACTAGTGTTTCATAGTAGCTACAGAAAATGCAGAAATATAATCATATCCGTCTATGAAGACCAGTGCTATCCTGCCACCAGCAGTGGTCAGGTGAAGGTGAGCTATCCTGCCACCAGCAGTGGTCAGGTGAAGGTGAGATATCCTGCCACCAGCAGTGATCAGGTGAAGGTGAGCTATCCTGCCACCAGCAGTGGTCAGGTGAAAGTGAGCTAACCTGCCACCAGCAGTGGTCAGGTGAAGGTGAGCTAACCTGCCACCAGCAGTGGTCAGGTGAAGGTGAGATATCCTGCCACCAGCAGTGGTCAGGTGAAGGTGAGGTATCCTGCCACCAGCAGTGGTCAGGTGAAGGTGAGGCAGGACAGTCATGTGTACCCACCTGCGCCGAGGTGGTCCTCAGTTTTTCCAGACCATTCATGAGCCGCTCGATCTTGGCCTGTAGATCATTATGCTTGGCAGACAGCAGGCTGGAGTAGAGTGATATGAAGCCCAGGAAGGTCTTGGGTGTGGTGTAGTTGTAGCGGCGATCGTTGGTGAGGTAGAGGCGGCTTATGTCGTTGACCGACCCGTGCACGTGAGCCATGAATTTCGACACGGACTCGCGCAGACCCTCCTGTCAGGCGTTAGGGGGAAATTAACAAAGGCGTCGACACTGTACTGTGTCAGGTGTTTAAGATCTATATAGACACAAGCAGCAGCTACAAACGAATGACAAAAGTGATAGATATCTAACTCTGAACATTAAATAAGTTGATCATAAACCATAAACTTGGCTGACTGACGAATTCCAGCACTTCTCTTACCGGCAGGTACACAATGTCTCCCAGGAACGTCTCGGACACGGACACCAGCGCATCTTGCGGCCACTCATGGAACCAGTCGATAGTTGTGCAGCTGATGATGGCTGGAAACTGGCGAGCACGAACTCTGGATCACAAAAATTACGTGAGTTATGAGTTGCTATACAGATCAAACGCTAGAGGTCATCGACCAAATGGCGTCCATTGGAAATACATTATCTTAAACATTCAAGTAGAATTCATTTTCTTTTTGGTCACAAGGACCTGGGCCACACCCGATACATTCATTATTTACCCATAAATAAGGAAAATGCTGCTTAATGTTGAAACCCGGGAAAAATACCTTGGTATTGACCTGGTGCGGGACATGTGTGTCACATCTCTACCAAATTTGGCATCATTTGTTTCACTGCCACACAAGTTACTGTGGTGACACGTGACGCTTGTGGTGAGTCGTGAAGTGTCTCAGTGCCAGCTTAAGAACCTCATGTAGGCACTGGAGAAGCACACGATGTGACATACCTCCATGTTAGCGGCACACGACAACCTAATGATATCCTACACCAGTAGTATGGAGTGAGTGATCGTTATCTGAAAGAAACTCACACACGTCATGCCACACACAGAGAGTCTGAGTAAATAGCAAGGATAAGTTTACCTCAGCGCTGAGCCGACGGGTGAGAAGCAGAGCACCATCTTAAGGTTTTTCCTGACACGGTCGATGAAGAACCTCCAGCAGTTGTCTCGCGTGTCCTGCTGGCCTGTGCTCTTCACCTGCATATTGTGGGACACGTGGAGCAGTGGAAGGTGTCATGCAGTGGGGGAATGTTGGGGTGGAGGAATAGTGTCGTGTGCGGGCGGTTTCGTGACAAAGTAGTGTAGCATTAGGGTGATAAGAATGACAGTGCCAGGGTAAGATGTATCAGAAATACACAGCGTCGATAAGTTGGCATTTCAGATGGACAGTGTAAGACAGTGCAGGGGAGTGTCAGGTAGTGATACGAGATTGTTGAGTAAGCAGTATCAGGAAGAGGAAGGCATCACAAATGGTGGTGTTGCCCAAGATTAAGTGGAATACAGATGACAGAGTCGTGGAATGTTGTTGTCGCATTTGGCAAGTGTCAAAGATTGAGATAGACAGAGATTGACAGTGTCCATAGAGTGGGGATTCCACGGGTGGAAAGTGCCACAGATTGAAGGAGACAGAGGTGGATGGTGTCGTGAAATAAAACGAACAGATGTGTAGACGGTTGCAAAACGACAGCGGAAGAGTGTATGCAAGGGGGTTATCAAGGTGAAGGGTTAAGGGTCAGGAATGAGATTTACATATTAGTAATAAGACAATGATAAGAAAAACATTAGCTTTCTTTAACGATGCTTTAACTTTCCCTTTCACTGATAATTCTCCATAATATTTTCCCTTTACTTTGACAGAGAAATCTTCAAGATCAACCTATGGTGAATATATACCATGAAATCAACAAACAACAAAGTCAATTGCAATTATAGTTACTTTACAAACTGCCTCTTGGTCAAATCATTTGAGGAAGACAAGGAAAACCCGCAAAACTACATGTCTCTTGCTGTCATATTTGATCAAGGTTATATGAAATGCTGAGGGATATACCAATATTTGATGGCCTTTTCCTGCTTTAACTATGTAGAGCCAGGAACAGACAAGGAATGCCACATCCACTCGCATCCATACTTAAACTGTCATGTGTAATGCACCGAAACTACAGCTCCCTAACCACATCCAGGCTCCACAGGCCTTTCCATGGTTTACCCCAGACGTCTTACTTGCCCCGATTCAGTACACTGCCAGCAAATCGACCGTAGTATACCACAACGTTCCAATTCACTCTATTCCGTGCACGCCTCTCACCCTCCTGTATGTTCAGACACCTATCGTTCAAAGTCTTTAACACTCCATCCCTCCACTTCCAATTTGGTCTCCGGCTTCTTGTTCCCTTTACTTCTGACATATGAATCCTCACTGTCATCATTTCCTCACTCACTCTCTCCATATGTCCAAACCATTTCAATACACCCTCCTCTGCTCTCTCAACAACATTCTTTTAATCACCACACATCCTCTAACCATTTCATTACTTACTAATGAAACCACTTCATACCACATGTTGTCCTCAAGCATTCAATTTCCAACACATCCACCCTCCTCCGCAAAACCCTATCTATAGCCCATGCCTCGCAACCATATAACATTGTTGGAACCACTATTCCTTCAGTCATACAAATTTTTGCTCTCCGCGATAACGTTCTCGCCTTCCACAAGTTCTTCAACGCTCCCAGAACCTTCGCCCCCCTCCCCCACCTGGTTCCATCCGCTGCTAAGTCCACTCTCAGGTGTCTAAAATACTCCACTTCTTCCATATTTTCTCCATTCAAACTTACCTCCCAAATAACTTGTCCCTCAACCCTACTGAGCCCAATAACTTTGCTCTTATTGACATTTGCTCTCAACTTTCTTCTTTCACACACTTTACCAAACTCAGTCACCAGCTTCTGCAGTTTCTCACCCGAATCAGCCACAGTGCTGTATTCTCAGCGAACAACAACTGGCTCACTTCTCAAGTCCTCTCATCCACAAGAGACTGCATACTTGCCCCTCTCTCCAAAACTCTTGCATTCATCCCCCTAACCACCCCATCCATAAACAAATTAAAACAACCATGGAGACAACACGCACCCCTGCCGCACACCAACATTCGGCGGGAACCAATCACTTTCATCTCTTCCTACTCGTACACATGCCTTACACCCTCGATAAAAACTTTTCACTGCTTCGAGCAGCTTACCTCCCACACTATATACTCTTAAAACATTCCACAAAGCATCTCTAACCACCCTATCATATGCCTTCTCCAGATCCATAAATGCTACATACAAATCCATCTGTTTTTCTAAGTATTTCTCACATACATTCTTCAAAGAAACACATGATCCACACATCCTCTACCTCTTCTGAAACCACACTGCTCTTCCCCAATCTGATGCTCTGTACATGCCTTCACCCTCTCAATCAATACCTTCCCATATAATTTACCAGGAATACTCAACAAACTTATACCTCTGTGATTTGAACACTCATCTTTATCAACTTTGCCTTTGTACATTGGCAATATGCAAGCATTCCGCCAATCCTCAGGCACTTCACCATGATCCATACATACATTGAATATCCTTACCATCTAATCAACAACACAGTCACCCCCCTTTTTAATAAAATCCACTGCGATAGCCATCCAAACCCGCCGCTTTGCCGGCTTTCATCTTCCGCAAGGCTTTCACTATTTTTTCTCTGTTAACCAAACCATTCTCCCTGACCCTCTCACTTTGGACTACACCCCGACCAAAACACCCTATATCTGCTACGCTATCATCAAACACATTCGACAAAACTTCAAAATATTCACTCCATCTCCTCACTTCATCACTAATTGTTATTACCTCTCCATTTGCCTCCTTCACCGATGTTCCCATTTGTTCTCTTGTCTCACTTTATTCACCTCCTTCCAAAACATCTTTTCATTTTCCCTAAAATTCACTGATACTTTCTTACCCCACATCTCATTTGCCTTCTTTTCACCTCTTGCACCTTTCTCTTGACCTCTTGCCACTTTCTTTTATACATCTCCAAATCATTTGCTCTACTTCTCTGCAAATATATATATATATATATATATATATATACAAACCTCCAACAGCCAGGATCGAACCCGGGACCCGTGTGCAACAGGCGGGAGCACGACCGCTAGGCTATGATCGCCCTAATAGGGAAATGACTGTTCGAATACTATGTACTCGAATACCCTTCGTCTCACGTTGATGAGCAACGGGATCTAAACCGGTATTTTCCCATCAGGCTCACACAGCCAGCAGATAGCATTTTACCGAATCTAACCGTACAACGAGGAGGTATATGAATACGAACAAAGTGTATATGAAAGCGCACCTTCATAGAACATACAAGCCTCCAACAGCCAGGATCGAACTCGGGACCCCTGTGCAACAGGTGGGAGCGCTACTGCTAGACTATGATCGACCCTAATAGGAAAATGACTTCGAATACTATGTACTCGAATACCCTTCGTCTCACGTTGGTGAGGAATGGTAAAATGTTATCTGCTGGCTGTGTGAGCCTGATGGGAAATGACCGGTGTAGACCCCGTTGCTCACCAATGTGTGTAATCGTATACACTTAGTTAATGATCTTACGCTTCCTGTACTTAACAGGAAATTTTGGTAAATACTGAGTGCTGGTCACCTAATGGGAAAAATGAGTATTCCATCATTCTGCCTCACCTCTCACCATGCTCGATGTGGTTTACTTCCCATCGGTAGAGGTGTCAAGTATATACCATAAATCAGCAGCAGCAGCAGTAGTAGTGGTAGTAGAAGTAGTAGTAGTAGTAATAGTTATAGGAATAGTAGTAGTAGTAGTGGTGGTGGTAGTAGTAGTAGTAGTAGTAGTTGTAGTAGTAGTAGTGGTAATAGTAGTAGTGGTGGTAGTGGTAGTTCCAGCAGTAGTAGTAGTAGTAGTAGTAGTAGTAGTAGTAGTAGTAGTAGTAGTAGTAGTAGTGGTGGTAGTGGTAGTTCCAGCAGTAGTAGTAGTAGTAGTAGTGGTGGTGGTAGTGGTAGTTCCAGCAGTAGTAGTAGTGGCAACATCATTATTATTGACGTATAACCCAGGACCCATTTCATGGGGCTTCTGTAGCTCAGGGGTTGTAAGAGGACGGAACAGGCGGGGAGATAAAGAGCATTTGTGTGTGTGTGTGTGTGTGTGTGTGTGTGTGTGTGTGTGTGTGTGTGTGTGTGTGTGTGTAAACATTAGGTTGACCTCGTTGCGGCCTATGAACCATGATAGCTCGTGGTCACCTCACGCCTCACTCACGGATCGAGAGATTACCCATCGAGGACATTATTGTAAAATGATTTAATTAGTAATGAACAAAACTTCAGATTATATGAATAATGAAAGTGACAATTAATGTGACCGCGGAAATGTATCGAGGGTGGGAAAGTCAGAATAGTGAAATAGTGGAATGATTAACCATGGAAAGTGAAATAATTGCCTCGGTAATACAACATATGGCATACTACATTACGTAGACGAGAGACGAGGGTCAGTGAAAATCCAACCACCTTGGACACAGTTTGCCCAGCTGGGAGAGAGAGAGAGAGAGAGAGAGAGAGAGAGAGAGAGAGAGAGAGAGAGAGAGAGAGAGAGAGAGAGAGAGAGAGAGAGAGAGAGTTATACAACACTAACACCAACAAGGAATCCTGGTAAGCCATACCACGCTCTGTTACACAAGATGTTTTTATAAAGTGTGCCAGGCTCATCACCCTGTGTGGGTAACGAGCCATTAATAATACGTTGAGAAGAGAAGCTGATAACTTGGGGTCTTACAACAGTAACAACCAAACAACAGTAGGGGGCCGAGTGCCGGGATACAGTGTGTGGACGGAAAACAAGACAGCCGTACCAAATGACGGAGGCAGGGCGGCACCACGTCGCGTGTTGAACAGTGCACGTACCGACCGACTTCGACTTGAGGGGACGAGGGCCCTCGCTGAGCACGAACTGCAGCACGACGGGCCTCCCGTATACATACACACAGGACTGACCGCAGGGACAAATCCCGTCACTGAGCAAAGATCCCTACAAGCTCGGACTCCCGCACAACCTGTCCTCTAAACCGGTGAGATCATATTTCAAGGACGTGTGTGACCAGATGATGCTTCCGTCCGTGAACCTCGACCACCAGAGACCAAGCAGAGCCGCTACGCAGCATTATGCTGGGCGGCAGGAACTACACTGTACTGCTTGTGTTGACGTATGAGTACAGTAACGAAATCTTTCCTTACGTTTGTGAATGAAGGTGTTTTACGTAATATTACCAACAAATATGCTATGATGCATGATGCCACGTTACTTACAGAGGTGTTTTTAGACTTACATATTAGGTATACGAATATTCGTGGCCTTTCCTTAGCCAAAAGTTAAGTGGGTGGTCACAGTATGCCAGGCCTATTGGCCTAGTTGGCTCATTGGCCCATGGGCCTAGTTGGCTTATTAATGTTCCCACTAAGGTTTTTTATGCTAAACTATGTCTAATGGACCCTCATGGCAATCTTACTTGATCATCATCAATTGTCAAGTAACTACTAGTTTCTTTTCTATTTCTTCTTACAAACACACACACACACACACATATATATATATATATATATATATATATATATATATATATATATATATATATATTGGAAAGGATCACAATTTTGGGCTTGATCAAGTATATTCCTATGAGTCAATAGCGAAAATGAAATACGACAAGTTCCCAAGTGCACTTTCGTGTAATAATCACATCATCAGGGGAGGGGCAAGAGAAAAATATACCAGTCAGTTGATATACAACGAAGAGATGTAGCTAGAACGCCATTTGGTAAACATGCGATTGTCCAAGACAGACAACGAGCGTATCAAACTTACTATGTGGACAAGAAGGTGAATTGTTTACAAATTTTATCAACAATAAAGTTATCCAATTTGTATAAACCTTCACTAACATCAAGATTATCATTTTCTGTGTATCTATTAATAAAAGATTCCATGATATTTCTCTTAGTAGTGGAGTTAGAGTTAATAATTGAGACGGCATTACTCCAGTCAATACAATGATCATAGTTTTTAACGTGATTAAACAAGGCATTTGATTCTTGTCCCGTTCTTAGACTATACCTATGTTGCTTAAGCCTAACAGAAAGATCCTTACCAGTCTGCCCAACATAAAACTTATCACAATTTCTACATGGCACTTTATAGATGCACCCAGGAGAATTTTCTGGTGAAGTTCTTGAGTAAGATATTCTTTAAAGATATTGTTGCTGAAGGCAACATGTACATTAAGGAATTTAAGCAAAATGGGAAGGAAAGTAAAATTATCATTAAATGGAAGAACTAAAAGATGCTTGGTGTCAGTGGGAGGTTTGGGCTCAACTCTATAAAATGATTTCTTTGCTAACTTAAGGGAGTTATCAATGAAAGATCTAGGGTACAATAACTTATATCCAATAGAATATATCCACTGATTTATATTTCTCTCTTGTGTCTCCCCTGATGATGTGATTATTTCACGAAAATGCAATTGGAACTTATCTTGTTTCAGTTTCTCCGTGGACTTATAGGAATATATATATATATATATATATATATATATATATATATATATATATATATATATATATATATATATATATATATTTAAGGCTTACTAAAATAAGGTACAACAAGACTGGAACATTAGGCAAAAAGCCACAGTCTCAGCGCCATTTTCACAAGTTTCCCAATGATTTGACTCATAAGATACATTGATATAAAAGCTATTAACAACTTGTATCATCTACAATGTAATCATCTACTTTTGGTCAAAATTGAGCTATAATACAACGCCTACATAAAGACTATATTTCTAAGGTGTGATCGTGCAGTCACGTTAGTGCGAAGAAATGGTAAAGTATTAGGGCTAGTAACTAGCAAAGCCCCTACCCACAGCTTCACTCGGAGACAATCAGAAACAGCCGCTACACTACACAAAAAATTTTAGCTTTCTGCTGCACGTAACCTTATAGAAGGCAGGGAGGGGGGTCAACACTACGGTGGGTGGAGGGCGAGAACAGGTCTACAGTGTAGGAAGGTCATGGCTACAGTGTTGTGCCCCAGGATACTCTGGCATCACAAGGAGAGGATCACTACCACCAGCAACCATACATGATGGTACAACACACACACGCACAAAACAGAGGTGAAAATCACAACTGTTGAAAAGACTTAAAGAAAATAATTAAAAAAGAAATGTACGTTGTTTACATTTCTGGAATACTAATATGTTGTCCTCTCACAGGAGCTAACTTCTGAACACATTCTGCTTCACAGTGAGCGTAAGTGACGTATTTGCTTGACTGACCAAATTCATTGTTTGGGATAGTACAGCGGAGTCACTGTGTTGTTCGTGATCTGCTGCTCGTCTTTGGGTCATGATTCTCCTGGGAAATAATTCACCTGGAATGCCCAAATCCCCAACATATAATCAGAAAGAAAAAATGAGTTATCAATATTTCTTTTCGCACTAAAGGACTAAATCTTGGTTCCTGATAACAGAAACTAAGAAATGCTAATGTTATATTTATCAATATTAATCTCATGGTAGACTTAAACTGCACAGAAAAAAATGAGTGGTAGCGATTCTTGCAACCACGTTTTCTAACAAAATCCTATTCACATAAAAGAATTAAAAGAAAAAATTAAAAGAAGGTGGCACTTAAATAGGATTCCTCCAATACAGATAGTACAGAAGATATGTTACAGATAAACACCGAGAACTCAGATGCAGTCTTCCCTTGCTTTATATATATATATATATATATATATATATATATATATATATATATATATATATATATATATATATTTCTTGTCTTTTATTATACTTTGTCGCCGTCTCCCGCGTTAGCGAGGTAGCGCAAGGAAACAGACGAAAAAATGGCCAAACCCAAGCACATACACATGTATATACATACTCGTCCACACACGCACATATACATACCTATACACCTCAACGTATACATATATATACACACAGACATATACATATATACACAAGTATATAATTCATACTGCCTGCCCTTATTTATTCCCGTAGCCACCTCGCCACACATGAAATGACAACCCCCTCCCCCCCGCATGTGCGCGGGGTAGCACTAGGAAAAGACAACAAAGGCCACATTCGTTCACACTCAGTCTCTAGCTGTCATGTATAATGCACCGAATCCACAGCTCCCTTTCCATATCCAGGCCCCACAAAACTTTCTATGATTTACCCCAAACGCTTCACATGCCCCGGTTCAATCCATTGACGGCACGTCGACCCCGGTATACCACATCGTTCCAATTCACTCTATTCCTTGCACGCCTTTAACCTCCTGCATGTTCAGGCCCCGATCACTCAAAGTCTTTTTCACTCCATCTTTCCACCTCCAATTTGATCTCCCACTTCTCCTCGTTCCCTCCACCTCTGAGCCATATGTCCTCTTTGTCAATCTTTCCTCACTCATTGTCCCCATGTGACCAAACCATTTCAAAACACCCTCTTCTGCTCTCTCAACCACACTCTTTTTATTACCATACATTTCTCTTACTCAATTATTACTTACTCGATCAAATCACCTCACACCACATATTGTCCTCAAACATCTCACTTCTAACACACCCACCCTCCTCCGCACAAACCTAACTATCGCCCATGCTTCACAACTTCTATTCCCTTCAAGCATACCCATTTTTGCTTTCCGAGAGAACATTCTCATCTTCCACACATTCTTCAACGCTACCAAAACCTTCGCCCCCTCCCCCACCCTGTGACTCGCTTTTACTTCCATGGCTCCATCCGCTGCAATATTTACTCCCAGATATCTAAAACACTTCACTTCCTCCAGTTTTTCTTCATTCAAACTTACTTCCCAACTGACTTGTCCCTCAACCCTACTGAACATAATAACCTTGCTCTTATTCACATTTACTCTTAACTTTCTTCTTTCACACACTTTACTAAACTCAGATACCAAGTTCTGCAGTTTCTCACCCAAATCAGCCACCAGCGCTGTATCATTAGCGAATGACAACTGACTCACTTCAGAAGCCCTCTCATCCACAACAGGCTGCATACTCACCCCTCTCTTCAAAACTCTTGCATTCACCTCCCTAACAACCCCATCCATAAACACACACCCATGGAGACATCACACACCCCTACCGCAAACCGACATTCACTGGGAACCAATCACTTTCCTCTCTTCCTGCTCGCACACATGCCTTACATCCACGATAAAAACTTTTCATTGCTTCTAGCAACTTGCCTCCCACACCATATACTCTTAATACCTTCCACAGAGCATCTCTATCAACTCTATCATATGACTTCTCCAGATCCATAAAATACAAATCCATTCGCTTTTCCAAGTATTTCTCGCATACATCCTTCAAAGCAAACACCTGATCCACACATCCTGTACCACTTCTGAAACCACACTGCTCCTCCCCAATCTGATGCTCTGTACATGCCTTGACCCACTCAATCAATACCCTCCCATATATGCATACATATATACACATATATAATATACACACACACAAACATATATAATATATATATATAATATATATAATATATATATATAATATATATAATATATATATATATTATATATATATAATATATATATTTTTTTTGCTTTGTCGCTGTCTCCCGCGTTTGCGAGGTAGCGCAAGGAAACAGACGAAAGAAATGGCCCAACCTACCCCCATACACATGTATATACATACGTCCACACACGCAAATATACATACCTACACAGCTTTACATGGTTTACCCAAACGCTTCACATGCCCTGATTCAATTCCACTGACAGCACGTCAACCCCGGTATACCACATCGATCCAATTCACTCTATTCCTTGCCCTCCTTTCACCCTCCTGCATGTTCAGGCCCCGATCACTCAAAGTCTTTTTCACTCCATCTTCCACCTCCAATTTGGTCTCCCACTTCTCCTCGTTCCCTCCACTCTGAGCCTTTATGTCCTCTTTGTCAATCTTTCCTCACTCATTGTCCCCATGTGACCAAACCATTTCAAAACACCCTCTTCTGCTCTCTCAACCACACTCTTTTTATTACCATACATTTCTCTTACTCAATTATTACTTACTCGATCAAATCACCTCACACCACATATTGTCCTCAAACATCTCACTTCTAACACACCCACCCTCCTCCGCACAAACCTAACTATCGCCCATGCTTCACAACTTCTATTCCCTTCAAGCATACCCATTTTTGCTTTCCGAGAGAACATTCTCATCTTCCACACATTCTTCAACGCTACCAAAACCTTCGCCCCCTCCCCCACCCTGTGACTCGCTTTTACTTCCATGGCTCCATCCGCTGCAAAATTTACTCCCAGATATCTAAAACACTTCACTTCCTCCAGTTTTTCTTCATTCAAACTTACTTCCCAACTGACTTGTCCCTCAACCCTACTGAACATAATAACCTTGCTCTTATTCACATTTACTCTTAACTTTCTTCTTTCACACACTTTACTAAACTCAGATACCAAGTTCTGCAGTTTCTCACCCAAATCAGCCACCAGCGCTGTATCATTAGCGAATGACAACTGACTCACTTCAGAAGCCCTCTCATCCACAACAGGCTGCATACTCACCCCTCTCTTCAAAACTCTTGCATTCACCTCCCTAACAACCCCATCCATAAACAAACACCCATGGAGACATCACACACCCCTACCGCAAACCGACATTCACTGGGAACCAATCACTTTCCTCTCTTCCTGCTCGCACACATGCCTTACATCCACGATAAAAACTTTTCATTGCTTCTAGCAACTTGCCTCCCACACCATATACTCTTAATACCTTCCACAGAGCATCTCTATCAACTCTATCATATGACTTCTCCAGATCCATAAAATACAAATCCATTCGCTTTTCCAAGTATTTCTCGCATACATCCTTCAAAGCAAACACCTGATCCACACATCCTGTACCACTTCTGAAACCACACTGCTCCTCCCCAATCTGATGCTCTGTACATGCCTTGACCCACTCAATCAATACCCTCCCATATATGCATACATATATACACATATATATATATACACACACACACAAACATATATATATATATATATATATATATATATATATATATATATATATATATATATATATATATATATATATAAATATATATTTTTTTTTTTTTGCTTTGTCGCTGTCTCCCGCGTTTGCGAGGTAGCGCAAGGAAACAGACGAAAGAAATGGCCCAACCTACCCCCATACACATGTATATACATACGTCCACACACGCAAATATACATACCTACACAGCTTTACATGGTTTACCCCAAACGCTTCACATGCCCTGATTCAATCCACTGACAGCACGTCAACCCCGGTATACCACATCGATCCAATTCACTCTATTCCTTGCCCTCCTTTCACCCTCCTGCATGTTCAGGCCCCGATCACACAAAATCTTTTTCACTCCATCTTTCCACCTCCAATTTGGTCTCCCACTTCTCCTCGTTCCCTCCACCTCCGACACATATATCCTCTTGGTCAATCTTTCCTCACTCATTCTCTCCATGTGCCCAAACCATTTCAAAACACCCTCTTCTGCTCTCTCAACCACGCTCTTTTTATTTCCACACATCTCTCTTACCCTTACGTTACTTACTCGATCAAACCACCTCACACCACACATTGTCCTCAAACATCTCATTTCCAACACATCCACCCTCCTGCGCACAACTCTATCCATAGGCCACGCCTCGCAACCATACAACATTGTTGGAACCACTATTCCTTCAAACATACCCATTTTTGCTTTCCGAGATAATGTTCTCGACTTCCACACATTCTTCAAGGCTCCCAGAATTTTCGCCCCCTCCCCCACCCTATGATCCACTTCCGCTTCCATGGTTCCATCCTCTTAATTTTCTTCTTTCACACACTTTACCAAACTCAGTCATCAGCTTCTGCAGTTTCTCACATAAATCAGCCACCAGCGCTGTATCATATATATATATATATATATATATATATATATATATATATATATATATATATATATATATATATATATATATATGGGGATAGGGGATTAAGAATACTTCCCACGTATTCCCTGCGTGTCGTAGAAGGCGACTAAAAGGGGAGGGAGCGGAGGGCTGGAAATCCTCCCCTCTCGTTTTTTTTTTTTTTTTTTTTTTTTAAATTTTCCAAAAGAAGGAACAGAGGGGGCCAGTTGAGGATATTCCAAAAAAGGCCCAGTCCTCTGTTCTTAGCGCTACCTCGCTAACGCGGGAAATGGCGAATAGTTTAAAAGAAAAAAGAAAGATATATATATATATATTTTTTTTTTTATTTTGCTTTGTCGCTGTCTCCCGCGTTTGCGAGGTAGCGCAAGGAAACAGACGAAAGAAATGGCCCAACCCACCCCCATACACATGTATATACATACGTCCACACACGCAAATATACATACCTACACAGCTTTCCATGGTTTACCCCAGACGCTTCACATCCCCTGATTCAATCCGCTGACAGCACGTCAACCCCGGTATACCACATCGATCCAATTCACTCTATTCCTTGCCCTCCTTTCACCCTCCTGCATGTTCAGGCCCCGATCACACAAAATCTTTTTCACTCCATTTTTCCACCTCCAATTTGGTCTCCCACTTCTCCTCGTTCCCTCCACCTCCGACACATATATCCTCTTGGTCAATCTTTCCTCACTTATTCTCTCCATGTGCCCAAACCATTTCAAAGCACCCTCTTCTGCTCTCCCAACCATGCTCTTTTTATTTCCACACATCTCTCTTACCCTTACGTTACTTACTCGAGCAAACCACCTCACTCCACACATTGTCCTCAAACATCTCATTTCCAGCACATCCATCCTCCTGCACACAACGCTATCCATAGCCCACGCCTTGCAACCATACAACATTGTTGGAACCACTATTCCTTCAAACATACCCATTTTTGCTTTCCCAGATAATGTTCTCGACTTCCACATATTCTTCAAGGCTCCCAGGATTTTCGCCCCCTCCCCCACCCTATGATCCACTTCCGCTTCCATGGTTCCATCCGCTGCCAGATCCACTCCCAGATATCTAAAACACTTTACTTCCTCCAGTTTTCCTCCATTCAAACTTACCTCCCAATTGACTTGACCCTCAACCCTACTATACCTAATAACCTTGCTCTTATTCACATTTACTCTTAACTTTCTTCTTTCACACACTTTACCAAACTCAGTCACCAGCTTCTGCAGTTTCTCACATGAATCAGCCACCAGCGCTGTATCATCAGCGAACATCCCTAACAACCCCATCCATAAACAAATCAAACAACCATGGAGACATCACACACACCTGCCGCAAACCTACATTCACTGAGACCCAATCACTTTCCCCTCTTCCTACACGTACACATGCCTTACATCCTCGATAAAAACTTTTCACTGCTTCTAACAACTTGCCTCCCAAACCATATATTCTTAATACCTTCCACAGAGCATCTCTATCAACTCTATCATATGCCTTCTCCAGATCCATAAATGCTACATACAAATCCATTTGCTTTTCTAAGTATTTCTCACATACATTCTTCAAAGCAAACACCTGATCCACACATACTCTACCACTTCTGAAACCACACTGCTCTTCCCCAATCTGATGCTCTGTACATGCCTTCACCCTCTCAATCAATACCCTCCCATATAATTTACCAGGAATACTCAAAAAACTTATACCTCTGTAATTTGAGCACTCACTCTTATCCCCTTTGCCTTTGTACAATGGCACTATGCACGCATTCCGCCAATCCTCAGGCACCTCACCATGAGTCATACATACATTAAATAACCTTACCAACCAGTCAATAATACGGTCACCCCCTTTCTTAATAAATTCCACTGCAATACCATCCAAACCTGCTGCCTTGCCGGCTTTCATCTTCCGCAAAGCTTTTACTATCTCTTCTCTGTTTACCAAATCATTTTCCCTAACCCTCTCACTTTGCACACCACCTCGACCAAAACACCCTATATCTGCCACTCTATCATCAAACACATTCAACAAACCTTCAAAATACTCACTCCATCTCCTTCTCACATCACCACTACTTGTTATCACCTCCCCATTTGCGCCCTACACTGAAGTTCCCATTTGCTACCTTGTCTTACGCACTTTATTTACCTCCTTCCAGAACATCTTTTTATTCTCCCTAAAATTTAATGATACTCTCTCACCCCAACTCTCATTTGCCCTCTTTTTCACCTCTTGCACCTTTCTCTTGACCTCCTGTCTCTTTCTTCTATACATCTCCCACTCACTTGCATTTTTTCCCGGCAAAAATCGTCCAAATGCCTCTCTCTTCTCTTTCACTAATAATCTTACTTCTTCATCCCACCACTCACTACCCTCTCTAATCAACGCACCTCCCACTCTTCTCATGCCACAAGCATCTTTTGCGCAATCCATCACTGATTCCCTAAATACATCCCATTCCTCCCCCACTCCCCTTACTTCCATTGTTCTCACCTTTTTCCATTCTGTACTCAGTCTCTCCTGGTACATCCTCACACAAGTCTCCTTCCCAAGCTCACTTACTCTCACCACCCTCTTCACCCCAACATTCACTCTTCTTTTCTGAAAACCCATACAAATCTTCACCTTAGCCTCCAGAAGATAATGATCAGACATCCCTTCAGTTGCACCTCTCAGCACATTAACATCCAAAAGTCTCTCTTTCGCGCGCCTGTCAATTAACACGTAATCCAATAACGCTCTCTGGCCATCTCTCCTACTTACATACGTATACTTATGTATATCTCGCTTTTTAAACCAGGTATTCCCAATCATCAATCCTTTTTCAGCACATAAATCTACAAGCTCTTCACCATTTCCATTTACAACACTGAACACCCCATGTATACCAATTATTCCCTCAACTGCCACATTACTCACCTTTGCATTCAAATCACCCATCACTATAACCCGGTCTCGTGCATCAAAACCACTAACACACTCATTCAGCTGCTCCCAAAACACTTGCCTCTCATGATCTTTCTTCTCATGCCCAGGTGCATGTGCACCAATAATCACCCATCTCTCTCCATCAACTTTCAGTTTTACCCATATTAATCGAGAATTTACTTTCTTACATTCTATCACATACTCCCACAACTCCTGTTTCAGGAGTACTGCTACTCCTTCCCTTGTTCTTGTCCTCTCACTAACCCCTGACTTTACTCCCAAGACATTCCCAAACCACTCTTCCCCTTTACCCTTGAGCTTCGTTTCACTCAGAGCCAAAACATCCAGGTTCCTTTCCTCAAACATATATATATATATATATATATATATATATATATAATGGCAAATGAAGTGAGGGAATTGGATGAAAAATGGGAGGTATTTAGGGAAGCAGTGATTGTATGAGCAAAGAATGCATGTGTAATGCGAAAGAAGGGAGATGAGCTGAATAGAAAGTGTAATGAGTGTAGGGATGAAGCAAAGTTGCCAGTGAAAGAGAAATGAGAGGCATTTGGGCGATACTTACAAGTAAGGAGATATATAAGGGAAAGCGGTTGGAGGTTAAGAGGAGTTGAAAAAGAGGGCAAATGAGAGTTGAGATGTGAGAGTATCATTAAACTTTAGGAAGAATAAAAAGTTGTTTTGCGAGGAGGTAAATAATGTGCGAAAGACATGAGAACAAATGGGAACATCGGAAAAGGGGCCAAAAGGAAAAGATAACAGGTAGTGACGCAGTGAGGAGGAAATAGAATGAGTATTTTGAAGGATTGTTAAATGTGTTTGATGACAGAGTGGCTGATGTAGGGTGTTTTGGTTGGGGTGGTGTGCGAAGTAAGAGAGTCAGGGTGTCTTACGTAGAATGAGTATTTTGAAGGATTGTTAAATGTGTTTGATGACAGAGTGGCTGATGTAGGGTGTTTTGGTTGGGGTGGTGTGCGAAGTAAGAGAGTCAGGGTGTCTTACGTAGAATGAGTATTTTGAAGGATTGTTAAATGTGTTTGATGACAGAGTGGCTGATGTAGGGTGTTTTGGTTGGGGTGGTGTGCGAAGTAAGAGAGTCAGGGTGTCTTACGAAGGACGAAATTCGGCAAGGCGATGGGAGTGGAGGGTATTGTAGTTGAATTTATTAAGAATGGGAGTTACTGTGTTGTTGATTGGCGGAATGCATGTATAGTGCCACTGTATAAAAGCAAAGGTATAAGAGGCAAAAATTTGTTGAGTGTATCTGATGAGTTGTATGGGAAGGTATTGATTGAGAGTGTGAAGGAGTGTACAGAGAATCAGACTGGGGAAGAGCAGTGTGGTTTCAAAGTGGTAGAGGATGTGTGGATCAGGTGTCTGCTGTGAAGAATATGTATAAGAAACATTAAAAAAACAGATGGATTTGTATGAGGTATTTATGGATCTGTAGAAGGCATATGATAAGATTGATAGCTTTGTGGAAGTTGTTAAGAATATATGGTGTGGGAAATTAGCTGCTAGAAGCAGAGAAGTTTTTATCAAGGATGTAAGAAGAGTGTACGATATGAAGGAGAGGAGAGTAAATGTTTCCCTGTGAATGTCGGTGTGCGGCAGGGGTGTGTGATGTCACCAGGGTTGCTTATTCTGTTCATGGATGGGGTAGTAAGGGATGTAAATGCAAGCGTCTTGGAAAGAGAGGAGAGTACGAAGTCGCTTGGGGATGAAAGGGCCTGGAAAGTGAGTCAGTTGTCGTTCGTCGATGATACAGCGCTGGTGGCTGATTCGAGTGAAAAACTGTAGTTATTTACTAAGTTTGAAAGAGTGTGGGAAAGAAAGTTGAAAATGAATGGGAATAAGAGCAAGGTTATTATGTTTAGTAGGGCTGAGGGACAAGTTAGTTAGAATGTAAGTTTAAATGGAGAAAAATTGAAGTGAAGTGTCTTAGATATCTGAGTGGATATGACAGCAAATGGAACCAAAGAAGTGGAAGTGAGTCATAGACTGGGGTCAGTGGGCGAATGTCCTTGGTGCTATGAAGAATGTGTGGAAAGAGAGAACGCTATCTCGGAAGACAAAAACGGGTATGTTAGAAGGAATAGTAGTTCCAACAATATCATATAGTTGTGAGACATTGTCTATAGATAGGGTTGCATGGAGGAGGGTGAATGTGTTGGAAATGAAATGTCTGAGGACAATATGTGGTGCTAGGTGGTTTGATCGAGTAAGTAATGAAAGGGTAAGAGATGTATGGAAAGAAAACGCGTTTGGTTGAGAGAGCATAAAAGAGTGAGTTGAAAAGGTTTGATTAAATGGAGAGAATGAGTGAGGAAAGCTTGACAAAGAGGATATATATGTCAGAGGTGGAGGGAATTAGGAGAACCGGGAGACCAAGCCGGAGGTGGAAGGATGGAGTGAAAAAGATTTTGAGCGATAGGGGCCTGAACATACAGGAGTGTGAGAGGCGTGCAATTCACTCTATTCCGTGCATGACTTTTCACACCTGTATGTTCAGTCCTCGATCGCTCAAAATCTTTTTCACTCCATCCTTCCACCTCCAACAAGGTCTTCCGCTTCTCCTTGTTTCCTCCATCTTTGATACCTATATCCTCTTTGTCAACCTTTCCACTCATTTATTCCAAGTGTCCATACCATTACAACACACCCTCTTCTGCTCCCTCAACCACACTCATTTTATTACCACACATCTCTCTTATCCTTTCATTAATTACTCGGTCAAACCACCTCACACCACATATTGTCCTCAAACATCTCATTTCCAACACATTCACCCTCCGCCGTACAACCCTGTCCACAGCCCACGCCGTTCAACCGTGAAATATTGTTGGAACTACTATTCCTCCAAACATACCCATTTTTGTCCACCGAGATAACGTTCTCACTTTCCATATATACTCATTGCTCCGAGGACCTTCGCCATCCTATGACTTACTTCCTTTTCCATGGTTCCATCCGCTGCCAATTCCACTCCCAGATATCTAAAAGACTTCACTTCCTCCAAGTTTTCTACATTTAAACTCATAACCCAACTAACTTGTCCCTCAACCCTGCTGAACCAAATAACCTTGCTCTTTTTCCACATTTACCCTCAACTTTCTCCTTTCACAAACTATTCCCAACTCAGTCACCAGCTTCTGCAGTTTCTCACTCGAATCAGCCACCAGTGCTGTATCATCGGCGAACAACAATTGACCTACCTCGCAGGCTCTCTCATCCCCAACGAACTGCATATTCGCCTCTCTCTCCAAATTTGAATTTACCTACCTAACCGCAGCATCCATAAACAAACTGAACAACCATGGTGACATTACACATCCTTGCCGCAGACCGGCCTTTACTGGAAACCAATTACTATCCTCTCTTCCCACTGGTACACACGCCTTGCGCTCTTGATAAAAACTTCTTACTGATCTGAGCAGCTTACCTCCCACACCATAAATTATTAACACATTCCACAAAACATTCTTATCAACCCCATCATATGCCTTTTCCATATCCATAAATGCCACATGGACATCCATCTGTTTTTCTAAGTATTTCTCACATAAATATTTCAAAGCAGACACCTGATCCACACATCCTCTACTACTTCTGAGACCACACTGCTCCTCCCCAATCTGATGCTTTGTACATGCCTTCACCCTCTCAATCAATAACCTCCCATACAATCTTCCATGTATACTCAACTGTAGTTTGAACACTCGCTTTTATCCCCCTTGCTTTTGTACAGTTGCACTACACATGCTTTCCACTAACCTTCAGACACTTCACCATGATCCATAAACACCCTAAATATCCTTACCAAGCAATTAACAGCATTTTCACCACCTTTCTTAATAATGTCAGCTGCAATACCATCCACTCCCGGCGCCTTGCCGCACTTCATCTCTCTCGAGGCTTTCACCACCTCTTCTATCCTCACCAAACCACTCTTCCTGACCCTCACTTAGCACATTACCCCGACCAAAGCATCCGACATCTGCTCCTCTATCATTAAACACATTCAACAATCCTTCATATTGCTTACACCATCTCCTCTTCACCCCATCATTGTCTGTTACCACTTCCACCCTTTCCGCATTAACTGATGTTCCCATTTACCTCCTTCCAAAATATCTTTAAATTCTCCCCAAAGTTTAATGACACTCACCCAACTTTGATTTTGTCCTCTTTTTTAATCCATGCATCTTCCTTTTGGCCTCCTGCTGCTTTCTCTTATACCTCCCCACTTATTAGAATCCTTACTTGTTAAGTACCGTACAACCGCCTCTCCTTTCTCTTCCATTAACAAACTTACTTCTTCATCCCACCAGCCACTATCCTTTCTAACTTGCCCACCTCATACCTTTCACAAGCGATGGATGACTTGCAAATGCTATCACTGCTTTCCTAAATACATCCTATTCCTTTCACACTCCCCTCACTTAATTTGCTCTCCCTTTTTGCAATTCTACACTCAATATTTCCTTTCCTTACTCTCACCACATTTTCTCCTCTTTTTTGAAAACCTCTACAAATCTTCACCTTCGCTTCCACGTGATAAAGATCAAACATCCGACTAGCTGCCCGTCTCAGCACATTAACATCCAAAAGTCTGTCTGTTACACGCCTATTGATAAATACATAATCTACTAATGCCCTTTGACCATCTCTCCTTTGACCATGAAGTGATTTCACTCCATCTCTCCACCTTCAATTTGGTCTCCCACTTCTCCTCGTTCCCTCCACCTCTGACACATATCCTCTTTGTCAATCTCTCCTCACTCATTCTCTTCAAGTGAACAAACCATTTCAAAACACCCTCTTCTGCTCTCTCAACCACACTCTTTTTATTACCACACATCTCTCTTACCCTTTCATTACTTACTCGATCAAACCACTTCACACCACATATTATCCTCAAACATCTCATTTTCTACACATCTACCTTCCTCCGCACAACCCTATCTATAGCCCATGCTTCGCAACCATATAACATCGTTCGAACCTCAATGCCTTCAAACATACCCATTTTTGCCCTCCGAGATAATGTTCTCGCCTTCCACACATTATTCAACGCTCCAAGAACCTTCACCCCCTCTCCCACCCTGTGACTCACTTTCGCTTCCACGGTTCCATCCGCTGCTAAATCTGCTCCCAGATATCTAAAACACTTCATTTCCTCGTTTTTCTCCATTCAAACTACCTCCCAATTAATTTGCCCCTGAACCCTACTGAACATAATAACCTTATGTGTGTATATATATATATATATATATATATATATATATATATATATATATATAAGGGGAAACAAGAGTCATACGGGGAGTGCTCATCCTCTTCAAAGGCTCAGATTGGGGTGTCTAAATGTGTGTGGATGTAACCAAAATGAGAAAAAAGGAGGGATAGGTAGTATGTTTCAGGAAAGGAACCTCGATGTTTTGGCTCTGAGTGAAACGAAGCTCAAGGGTAAAGGGGAAGAGTGGTTTGGGAATGTTTTGGGAGTAAAGTCGGGGGTTGGTGAGAGGAAAAGAGCAAGGGAAGGAGTAGCACTACTTCTGAAACAGGAGTGGCGGGAGTATGTGGTAGAGTGTAAGAAAGTAAACTCTAGACTGATATGGGTAAAACTGAAAGTGGATGGAGAGAGATGGGTGATTATTGGTGCATATGCACCTGGGCATGAGAAGAAAGATCATGAGAGGCAAGTGTTTTGGGAGCAGCTGAGTGTGTTAGTAGTTTTGATGCACAAGACCAGATTATAGTGATGGGTGATTTGGATGCAAAAGTGAGTAATGTGGCAGGTGAGGGAATAATTGGTGTACATGGGGTGTCCAGTGTTGTACATGGAAATGGCGAAGAGCTTGTAGATTTGTGTGCTGAAAAGGACTGGTGATTGGGAATACCTGGTTTAAAAAGAGAGATATACATAAGTATGTGTATACAAGTATGAGAGATGGCCAGAGAGCGTTATTGGATTACGTGTTAATTGATAGGCGCATGAAAGAGAGATTTTTGGATGTTAATGTGTTGAGAGGTGCAACTGGAGGAATGTCTGATCATTATCTTGTGGAGGCGAAGGTGAAGATTTGTAGAGGTTTTCAGAAAATAAGAGAGAATGTTGGGGTGAAGAGAGTAGTTAGAGTACGTGAGCTTGGGAAGGAGACTAGTGTGAGGAAGTACCAGGAGAGACTGAATACAGAATGGAAAAAGGCGAGAACAAAGGACGTAAGGGGAGTGGGGGAGGAATGGGATGTATTTAGGGAGGCAGTGATGGCTTGCATAAATGATGCTTGTGGCATGAGAAGCGTGGGAGGTGGGCAGATTAGAAAGGGTAGTGGATGGTGGGATGAAGAAGCAAGATTATTAGTGAAAGAGAAGAGAAGCATTTGGACGATTTTTGCAGGGAAATAGTTCAACTAACTAGGAGATGTATAAAAGAAAGATGCAGGAGGTTAAGAGAAAGATGCAAGAGGTGAAAAAGAGGGCAAATGAGAATTGGGGTGAGAGAGTATCATTGAATTTTAGGGAGAATAAAAAGATATTTTGGAAGAAGGTAAATAAAGTGCGTAAGACAAGAGAACAAATGGGAACATCGTTAAAGGGGGATAACGGGGAGGTGATAACAAATAGCGGTGATGCGAGGAGATGGAGTGAGTATTTTGAAGGTTGGTTGAATGTGTTAGATGATAGAGTGGCAGATATAATCGTCCAAATGCCTCTCTCTTCTCTTTCACTATCAATCTTGCTTCTTCATCCCACCATTCACTACCCTTTCTAATCTGCCCACCTCCCACGCTTCTCATACCTCAAGCATCTTCTTTTCTGAAAACCTCTACAAATCTTCATCCTCGTCTCCACAAGATAATGATCAGACATCCCTCCAGTTGCACCTCTCAGCACATTAACATTCAAAGGGGATAAAGGTGATTGTTCAAATTACAAAGGCATAAGTCTGTTGAGTATTCCTGGGAAATTATATGGGAGGGAATTGACTGAGAGGGTGAAGGCATGTACAGAGCATCGGACTGGGGAAGAGCAGAGTGGTTTCAGAAGTGGTAGAGGATGTGTGGATCAGGTGTTTGCTTTGAAGAATGTATGTGAGAAATACTTAGAAAAGCAAATGGATTTGTATGTAGCACATATGGATCTGGAGAAGGCATATGATTAAGTTGATAGAGATGCTCTGAGGAAGGTATTAAGAGTATATGGTGTGGGAGGCAAGTTGCTGGAAGCAGTGAAAAGTTTTTATCGAGGATGTAAGGCATGTGTACGAGTAGGAAGAGAGGAAAGTGATTGGTTCTCAGTGAATGTAGGTTTGCGGCAGGGGTGTGTGATGTCTCCATGGTTGTTTAATTTGTTTATGGATGGGGTTGTTAGGGAGGAGGATGCAAGAGTTTTGGAGAGAGGGGCAAGTATGCAATCTATTGTGGATGAGAGAGCTTGGGAAGTGAGTCAGTTGTTGTTCGCTAATGACACAGCGCTGGTGGCTGATTCGGGTGCAAAACTGCAGAAGTTGGTGACTGAGTTTGGTAAAGTGTGTAAAAGTAGAAAGCTGAGAGTAAATGAGAGTAAGAGCACGGGTATTAGGTACGGTAAGGTTGAGGGTCAAGTCAACTGGGAGGTAAGTTTGAATGGAGAAAAACTGGAGGAGGTGAAGTGTTTTAGCTATCTGGGAGTGGATTTGGGAGCGGATGGAACCATGGAAGTGGAAGCGAGTTACAGGGTGGGGGAGGGGGCGAAAGTTCTAGGATCCTAGCATTGAAAAATGTGAGGAAGGCGTGAACATTATCTCGGAAAGCAAAAATGGGTATGTTAGAAGGAATAGTGGTTCCAACAATGCTATATGGGTGCGAGGCGTGGGCTACAGATAAGGTTGTGGGGAAAAGGGTGGATGTGTTGGAAATGAGATGTT
This sequence comes from Panulirus ornatus, assembly GCF_036320965.1. Taxonomy (NCBI): domain Eukaryota; kingdom Metazoa; phylum Arthropoda; class Malacostraca; order Decapoda; family Palinuridae; genus Panulirus; species Panulirus ornatus. Next base: position 17,190,409 of record NC_092253.1, read on the forward strand.
TGAGGACAATCTGTGGTGTGAGGTTGTTTGATCGAGTACGTAATGAAAGGGTAAGAGAGATGTGTGGTAATAAAAAGAGTGTAGTTGAAAGAGCAGAAGAGGGTGTATTGAAATGGTTTGGTCACATGGAGAGAATGAGTGAGGAAAGATTGAGAAAGAGGATATATGTGTCAGAGGTGGAGGGAACGAGGAGAATTGGGAGACCAAATTGGAGGTGGAAGGATGGAGTGAAAATGATTTTCAGCGATCGGAACGATGTGGTATCCCGGGGTCGACGTGCTGTCAATGAATTGAACCAGGGCATATGAAGCGTCTGGGGTAAACCATGGAAAGTTTCGGTGGGCCTGGATGTGGAAAGGGAGCTGTGGTTTCGGTGCATTATACATGAAAGCTAGAGACTGAGTGTGAACGAATATGGCCTTTATTGTCTGTTCCTAGCGCTACCTCGTGCGCGTGCGTGGGGAGGGAGATGTCATTTCATGTGTGGCGGGGTGGAGATGGGAATGAATAAAGGCAGCAAGTATGAATTATGTAAATGTGTATATACGTTGAAATGTATAGGTATGTATATGAGCGTGTGTGTATGTGTATGTGTGTGTATGTGGGTGGATTGGGCCATTCTTTCTTCTGTTTCCTTGCGCTGCCTCGCTAACGCGGGAGACAGCGACAAAGTATAATAAACATGAATGAATAAATAAATATATATATATATATATATATATATATATATATATATATATATATATATATATATATATATATATATACATATATATATATATATATGTATATATATATATATATATATATATATATATATATATATATATATATATTATTTTTTTTTTTATTATACTTTGTCGCTGTCTCCCGCGTTTGCGAGGTAGCGCAAGGAAACAGACGAAAGAAATGGCCCAACCCACCCCCATACACATGTATATACATACGTCCACACACGCAAATATACATACCTACACAGCTTTCCATGGTTTACCCCAGACGCTTCACATGCCTTGATTCAATCCACTGACAGCATGTCAACCCCGGTATACCACATCGCTCCAATTCACTCTATTCCTTGCCCTCCTTTCACCCTCCTGCATGTTCAGGCCCCGATCACACAAAATCTTTTTCACTCCATCTTTCCACCTCCAATTTGGTCTCCCTCTTCTCCTCGTTCCCTCCACCTCCGACACATATATCCTCTTGGTCAATCTTTCCTCACTCATTCTCTCTATGTGCCCAAACCACTTCAAAACACCCTCTTCTGCTCTCTCAACCACGCTCTTTTTATTTCCACACATCTCTCTTACCCTTACGTTACTCACTCGATCAAACCACCTCACACCACACATTGTCCTCAAACATCTCATTTCCAGCACATCCATCCTCCTGCGCACAACTCTATCCATAGCCCACGCCTCGCAACCATACAACATTGTTGGAACCACTATTCCTTCAAACATACCCATTTTTGCTTTCCGAGATAATGTTCTCGACTTCCACACATTCTTCAAGGCCCCCAGAATTTTCGCCCCCTCCCCCACCCTATGATCCACTTCCCCTTCCATGGTTCCATCCGCTGCCAGATCCACTCCCAGATATCTGAAACACTTCACTTCCTCCAGTTTTTCTCCATTCAAACTCACCTCCCAATTGACTTGACCCTCAACCCTACTGTACCTAATAACCTTGCTCTTATTCACATTTACTCTTAACTTTCTTCTTTCACACACTTTACCAAACTCAGTCACCAGCTTCTGCAGTTTCTCACATGAATCAGCCACCAGCGCTGTATCATCAGCGAACAACAACTGACTCACTTCCCAAGCTCTCTCATCCCCAACAGACTTCATACTTGCCCCTCTTTCCAAAACTCTTGCATTTACCTCCCTAACAACCCCATCCATAAACAAATTAAACAACCATGGAGACATCACACACCCCTGCCGCAAACCTACATTCACTGAGAACCAATCACTTTCCTCTCTTCCTACACGTACACATGCCTTACATCCTCGATAAAAACTTTTCACTGCTTCTAACAACTTTCCTCCCACACCATATATTCTTAATACCTTCCGCAGAGCATCTCTATCAACTCTATCATATGCCTTCTCCAGATCCATAAATGCTACATACAAATCCATTTGCTTTTCTAAGTGTTTCTCACATACATTCTTCAAAGCAAACACCTGATCCACACATCCTCTACCACTTCTGAAACCACACTGCTCTTCCCCAATCTGATGCTCTGTACATGCCTTCACCCTCTCAATCAATACCCTCCCATATAATTTACCAGGAATACTCAACAAACTTATACCTCTGTAATTTGAGCACTCACTCTTATCCCCTTTGCCTTTGTACAACGGCACTATGCACGCATTCCGCCAATCCTCAGGCACCTCACCATGAGTCATACATACATTAAATAACCTTACCAACCAGTCAACAATACAGTCACCCCCTTTTTTAATAAATTCCACTGCAATACCATCCAAACCTGCTGCCTTGCCGGCTTTCATCTTCCGCAAAGCTTTCACTACCTCTTCTCTGTTTACCAAATCATTTTCCCTAACCCTCTCACTTTGCACACCACCTCGACCAAAACACCCTATATCTGCCACTCTATCATCAAACACATTCAACAAACCTTCAAAATACTCACTCCATCTCCTTCTCACATCACCACTACTTGTTATCACCTCCCCATTTGCGCCCTTCACTGAAGTTCCCATTTGCTCCCTTGTCTTACGCACTTTATTTACCTCCTTCCAGAACATCTTTTTATTCTCCCTAAAATTTAATGATACTCTCTCACCCCAACTCTCATTTGCCCTTTTTTTCACCTCTTGCACCTTTCTCTTGACCTCCTGTCTCTTTCCTTTATACATCTCCCACTCAATTGCATTTTTTCCCTGCAAAAATCGTCCAAATGCCTCTCTCTTCTCTTTCACTAACACTCTTACTTCTTCATCCCACCACTCACTACCCTTTCTAATCAACCCACCTCCCACTCTTCTCATGCCACAAGCATCTTTTGCGCAATCCATCACTGACTCCCTAAATACATCCCATTCCTCCCCCACTCCCCTTACTTTCATTGTTCTCACCTTTTTCCATTCTGTACTCAGTCTCTCCTGGTACTTCCTCACACAGGTCTCCTTCCCAAGCTCACTTACTCTCACCACCCTCTTCACCCCAACATTCACTCTTCTTTTCTGAAAACCCATACAAATCTTCACCTTAGCCTCCACAAGATAATGATCAGACATCCCTCCAGTTGCACCTCTCAGCACATTAACATCCAAAAGTCTCTCTTTCGCACGCCTGTCAATTAACACGTAATCCAATAACGCTCTCTGGCCATCTCTCCTACTTACATAAGTATACTTATGTATATCTCGCTTTTTAAACCAGGTATTCCCAATCATCAGTCCTTTTTCAGCACATAAATATACAAGCTCTTCACCATTTCTATTTACAACACTGAACACCCCATGTATACCAATTATTCCCTCAACTGCCACATTACTCACCTTTGCATTCAAATCACCCATTACTATAACCCGGTCTCGTGCATCAAAACCACTAACACACTCATTCAGCTGCTCCCAAAACACTTGCCTCTCATGATCTTTCTTCTCGTGCCCGGGTGCATATGCACCAATAATCACCCACCTCTCTCCATCAACTTTCAGTTTTACCCATATTAATCGAGAATTTACTTTCTTACATTCTATCACATACTCCCACAACTCCTGTTTCAGGAGTATTGCTACTCCTTCCCTTGCTCTTGTCCTCTCACTAACCCCTGACTTTACTCCCCAGACATTCCCAAACCACTCTTCCCCTTTACCCTTGAGCTTCGTTTCACTCAGAGCCAAAGCATCCAGGTTCCTTTCCTCAAACATACTACCTATCTCTCCTTTTTTCACATCTTGGTTACATCCACACACATTTAGGCACCCCACTCTGAGCCTTCGAGGAGGATAAGCACTCCCCGCGTGACTCCTTCTTCTGTTTCCCATTTTAGAAAGTTAATACAAGGAGGGGAGGATTTCTGGCCCCCCGCTCCCGTCCCCTCTAGTCGCTTTCTACGACACGCGAGGAATACGTGGGAAGTATTCTTTCACCCCTATCCCCAGGGATAATATACATATATATATACATATACACATACACACACACACATACACATACATACGCACATATACACACACACACACATACATATATATACATATGAAAAATGTAAGAAACAATTTAGAAAACTGAAACTTCTAGCTTGAAATGAATGAAAAAAATGAACGTCACATAATGGTTCAACCTCAGGCTATGGAAAAAGGAAATGTATAATTTATTTACACAAACGTCAATAGCAGTTCTCATCAATTTAACCACTGTATCAATAAGCTTCAATGTCTAAGCTATATATATATATATATATATATATATATATATATATATATATATAGATAGAAAGATAGATAGATAGATAGATAGATGGACAGATAGATAGATAGACAGATAGATAGATAATAGATAGATAAAAAGATAGAGAAAAATAGAGTAATATACAAAGGTAAACATACATATGGTCACATATTTCAGAAACAAAAAATCTCCCGTGGAGAGAGAGAGAGAGAGAGAGAGAGAGAGAGAGAGAGAGAGAGAGAGAGAGAGAGAGAGAGGAGAGAGAGAGGAGAGGAGAGAGAGAGAGAGAGAGAGAGAGAGAGAGAGAGAGAGAGAGAGAGAGAGAGAGAGAGAGAGAGAGAGAGAGAGAGAGAGAGAAATAAACATGGATGACAAGAACGAGAACAACTCAAACTGTTGGAGTGAAAATATTCGTTAAGACTAGAGATTTTTCTTTCATCGCTTTGGAGAAAACAAGTCCCACACACACACACACACACACACACACACACACACACACATTGACCGAGTCATGTAGATGTTCCAGTACGACAATACACTTCTTATAATATTCTGTAATAACCCTAACTATGACTGCCTGACACCTTGTGAAGCTTATGCCTCACAAACGAAAGCTTACTGCCTCTCTGTCATCCTCAGAAGAGCGAGGCACCAGTTATACCACGGAAAGGTTACTGCCTCTCTGTCGTCCTCAGAAGAGCGAGGCACCAGTTATACCACGGAAACATGATGAGTTGTTAGGGTCAGTGTCCTCTCCTTGTGTAGCTATGACCTACGGAGCTCCCTGATGGAGCTGGATATCCTGAGGAAATGAGGCGAAGATGGGACGCAAGGATGTCCTACGTCCAGGCGGCCCAGGAAGGTGGCAGACTGGCGTGTCCTGGCCTACACTACTGACGGGGAGACGCCCACACTGGCTGCTCCACTCCACAAAACTTGTCAGTATCGGAAAAAAACTTGTCGCTACTAGTCAAAAAGGCTGTGTCAGGGGAGGGTATGTAGATCGATGACCCGACTCTGAGGCCACAAACCAACCACGGCCGGCATACGTACCATCCAGACGTCCTTATACTCCCGCTGTGGAGGAATCACAAGAGTCGTGCAGCAAAGAGAGCACGTCAGTATTAATGATGAAAGCCCAAGTTTCTGGTGTACTAGTAATAATGTAACTTTAACATCAAGGCAAAACAAAGGCTTTCATATTGCTCACTCCTGGTACTCAGTCAATCTGTAATTTTATAAAAAAAAGAAACTGCAGACGTGCATGCTCTATGTAGCAGGGAGGTTGACTGTGCTGTGAGGCTCAACGTGTCTGTCTTGTTGAGTGTTGGTTGGTGGTGTGGGCGCGCACTAAGGTGCTGGATGCTGCAGGAGAGTCATGCTGGCAGACCGTGTGGTCATGCAGGGTCAGGACGTGTACAGAAGTAGGGAGTAGATTCAGTTTTAACCTTAACACAACAACTCCTTGTGACATACAACGTTGTGGAGAGCTGTTAAGGATGACCAACACACTACTTTAAGTTCACTTGTTTTCGACTAAATGTCCTAAATCATTCTTTACTATTTACTTCAAACAGTTCAGACGTAAGAATGGCTTCTCTCGTTATAGATTTACGAAGATAAAATAAAAGACTCTCCCTAGAGTAGGACAAGCAGCAAGCAATGATTATGTATAAACAATTCAGTGAAGACTGCGTCCGTGTTGAAGACATTTTGAGAAACTGTTTTGCAGCAATTTTGAAGGAAAAGCTTTACAACACGAAACAGATTTTTTTCCGCTTAAATATTTGCACTGAATAGAAGACTCCAAAACCCACAGTAAGTATGAAGCTTGTCTGAGCAAAACAAAAGGATATCTCGGGAGGACTCATGATACTCTGCTTCAGTGACCAGTGGAGTAAAACATCCATCCCTCGTCCTACCGTGTGAGGAGGGTTCGAGGAATGACGAGTCATAAAACAAGTGAAGGAATGCTATGCGTAGAGGAAGTGAAAACTGATACATGATGATATTTACAAGTAAAATGTCACTAAAATCTAGAGAAAACAGCCTAAAAAAATCATAGGCGAAAAGAGATGACATGTGTGATGGTATCGGCTTCATCATTAAGCCACAGATGTCACAAATATGTAAACATGAAATAATACAAAACGTGCGCTGCCAACTTGCTAAGGTGCTGGAATGTTTGCATGCCAGGAGGCGCGCTGACCGCTAGGGTGAGGTGCAGGTGGTGGGGTGAGGACACGTGCGAGGCGTGGGAGGTGCGGGAAGGCAAGTGGTGGAGGACACGTGGCAGGGTGTGTGTGTGTGTGTGTGTGTGAGGATGGAGACATGCACGAAGCTGAGTTAAGAGAGTGTAGGAGAGCATCTGTCGTGGGTGGGCGAGGGTGCCAGACGCTGTGGAAAAGATTCGGGTGTCCGCGTAGAACGAGGGGAGGTGCCACAATAATTACTACCCACCTCAAAAAATTTGCGCCCTCATCAAAACCAGGATCACCCGGCTGGGAAAAACATGAGACTACAGGTCGACGTGCAACAGAAAGCGGTAGTGATCTGTTAACAGAAGCTCATATGTGCCACTACACGAGAATACGGTGGTAACACTCAAAAACAAGCAGGACGTAAAAGTGTGTGATCAACTCTAGCTATAAGTGTTTACTGTATGTTCTAAACATTGATATCCTGTGTAAGTACGGTGTGTCATGTGTTCCAATATGTCCACATGCAATGATGCTGGTCTGAGTGCATGGCTCGGGACAACAAAGGCCCATGTACTAAAGCTGTGTTTGGTATTGTGTTGAGCTTCTCCAGAATTATACATTCTCACTTAATGGTTAGCTTAAACATATTCTCAGGACTGGTTAGCTGACGTTACATAGAGAATGAGACACTCATAAGCTTTAGAATTGAAACTGATAACTTTGATTTTGAAGTCCTGTGCAGTATCAGAAACTGTGTCCACCTATATTTGTTTGAAGCAAATCTATCACTAATTTCACATGTGTTGGGGGATAGAAAGAAAATGATATCACTTATGATGATCGACAGAAATGCATTAGACATGAAAACATCAACTCACCCTCACGCGAACTCACAGGCCAGACTCAGCCACGTTCCTCTTACCTCATTTCTGACAGATGAGACGATGTTCTCGACCTCGTCCTCCGGGAATAGGTCCGGGATTTCCCCGGAGGCTAGGAGGTCGTTGATCAAGACCAGAAACTTCTCATCAGGAATGTGAGCATCAGTCATGAGAAAGACGGTTCCCAGGTTCTTGAGGCCAGCACGAAGGTACAGATTGGCCAAGTCACTCTGTGTTGTCAGGATACTGTGTTTACCCACCGTCCTACACTATGTATGATGTCATGTGTATAATGTATATCCCATGTGACGTAACATCAGATAAAAGTCGCTATCATTCCATAAGCTTTTAAGTATAATGACACGCTACACCTCACACGCTACACCTCACACTCTACACCTCACACTCTACACCTCACATGCCACACTTCACACTCTACACCTCACACTCTACACCTCACATGCCACACCTCACACTCTACACCTCACACGCTACACCTCACATGCTTCACCTCACATGCTACACCTCACACGCTACACCTCACATGCTACACCTCACACTCTACACCTCACACGCTACACCTCACATGCTTCACCTCACATGCTACACCTCACACGCTACACCTCACACGCTACACCTCACGCGCTACACCTCACATGCTTCACCTCACATGCTACACCTCACACGCTACACCTCACATGCTACACCTCACACTCTACACCTCACACGCTACACCTCACATGCTTCACCTCACATGCTACACCTCACACGCTACACCTCACACGCTACACCTCACGCGCTACACCTCACATGCCACACCTCACACGCTACACCTATCATACGACCCCCACATCACACGGGACACAGCACTACTCTCACATAACACTTGACTCACTAGACCTGCCAGGGGACACATGAGAGACTGGCACACCAGATGTATGAGGCAGCACTTGGCATTGCCACAAACTGAACATCAGACCAGAATCAGCACACAGTGGACACCAACATTCAACAGATGATGTTTCCCAGCCCAGGTATATGTCACACTCTACCTGCAGCAACTGATACTCTCCACAAAGAACGAATACGAACGTAATGCATAGAAACGCGCACCTTCATAGAACATACAAACCTTCAACAGCCTGGATCGATCGATCCTGGCTGCTGGAGGTTTGTATGTGCTAAGAACGAAATACATTCCATCTGCAACAGATAATATTCTCCACTTACAAGACCTTTCATATTCCACCTGCAATAGCCAGCAAGATCCACCCTTATCTTTTCTAAGCCTGGTCCACTTTGTTCCTCTCCACTATATCTTCATCTCCACGGTATTCTCCTCAACATCAAACTGTCTTTACTATACTCTCCTTCACTATGACCTTACCTTCACAATGACCTTATCGTCATTAGGATAAGTTTGCTATACTCTTCCTCACTTCACCCTCACCCTCACACACTACATCCTCACCTTTACAATACCCATTACCAAGCGAGGCTCAAAGTTAATTTTGAACCTGATATCACATATACACAGACAAACACACAACACCATTATCAATATCTAGAATATTATTCTCATTAATATCATTATCATATACTATTACCACTACTGTTACTACTTCTACTGCTACTAATCATTATCATTATCATTATTATTATTATTATTATTATTATTATTATTATTATTAATATTGTTATTATTATCATCATCATCATCACCATTATGATTATTATCATCATTATTATCAGTATCATTATTATTATTATTATTATTATTATTATTATTATTATTATTATTATCATTATTATCATTAATATAATTACTATTACTATTATCATTATTACTATTATTATCATTATCATTATCATCATAATAAGTACTATTATTACCATAATCATTACTATTATTATTATCATTATTACTATTATTATTATTATCATTATTATTATCATTATAATTATTATTGTCATTATCATTAGTATTATCATTATCATAATCATTATCATTGTTGTTATTACTTAGAGTTCTTTATTATACTTTGTCGCTGTCTCCCGCGTTAGCGAGTCAGCGCAAGGAAAAAGACGAAAGAATGGCCCAACCCACCCACATACACATGTATATACATAAATGCCCACACACGCACATATACATACCTATACATTTCAACGTATACATACATTTACACACACAGACATGGTCTACCCCAGACGCATCACATGCCCTACCTCATTCCACTGACAGCACGTCGACCCCGGTAAACCACCTCGCTCCAATTCACTCTATTCCTTGCAAGCCTTTCACCCTCCTGCATGTTCAGACCCCAATCACTCAAAATCTTTTTCACTCTTTCCACCTCCAATTTGGTCTCCCACTTCTCGTTCCCTCCACCTCTGACACATATATCCTCACTGTCAATCTTTTCTCACTCATTCTCTCCATGTGACCAAACCATTTCAATACACCCTCTTCTGCTCTCTCAACCACACTCTTTTTATTACCACACATCTCTCTTACCCTTACATTACTTACTCGATCAAACCACCTCACACCATATATTGTCCTCATTTCCAATAAATCACCCTCCTCCGCATAACCCTATCTATAGCCCACGCCTCGCAACCATGTAACATTGTTGGAACCACTATTCCTTCAAACTTACCCATTTTTGCTCTCCAAGATAATGTTCTCGCCTTCCACAAATTCTTCAAAGCTACCAGAACCTTCGCCCCCTCCCCCATCCTGTGACTCACCTCCGCTTTCATGGTTCCATCCACTACTAAATCCACTTCCAGATATCTAAAACACTTCACTTTCTCCAGTTTTTCTCAGTTCAAACTTGCCTCCCAATTGACTTGTCCTTCAACCCTACTGAACTTATAACTTTGCTCTTATTCACATGTAGTCTCAGCTCTCTTCTTTCACACGCTATACAGTTTCTCATCCGAATCAACCACCAGCGGTGTATCATCAGCGAACAACAACTGACTCACTTCCCAAGCCATCTCATAAACAACAGACTGCACACTTGCACCTTTCTCCAAAACTCTTGCATTCACCTCCCTAACAACCCCATCCATAAACAAATTAAACAACCATGGAGACATCACGCACCCCTTCCGCAAACCAACATTCATTGGGAACCAATCACTTTCCTCTCTTCCTACTCGTATACATGCCTTACATCCTCGATAAAAACTTTCCACTGCTCCTAGCAACTTACCTCCCACACCATCTACTCTTAATACCTTCCACAGAGAATCTCTATCAACTCTGTCATATGCTTTCTCCAGATCCATAAATGCTACATATAAATCCATGTTTTTCTAAGTATTTCTCACATACATTGTTCAAAGCAAACACCTGATCTACGCATCCTCTACCACTTCTGAAACCGCACTGCTCTTCCCCAATCTGATGCTCTGTACATGCCTTCACCCGTCCAATCAATACCCTTCCATATAATTTCCCAGAAATACTCAGCAAACTTATACCTCTGTAATTTGAGCACTTACTCTTATCCCCTTTGCCTTGGTACAATGGCACTATGCATGCATTCCGCCAATCCTCAGGAACTTCACCATGAACCATACATACAATGAATATTTTCATCAACCAGTCAACCACATAGTCACCCTCTTTTTTGATAAATTTCACTGCAATACCCATCCAAACCCGCCGCCTTGCCGGCTTTCATCTTCCGCAAAGCTTTCACTACCTCTTCTCTGTTTACCAAACCATTCTCCCTGACCCTCTCACTTCGCATACAACGTCGACCAAAACACCCAATATCTACCACTCTATCATCAAACACATTCAACAAACCTTCAAAATACTCACTCCATTAACCCCCTTCACCGATGTTCCCATTTGTTTTCTTGTCTTACGCACTTAATTTACCTCCTTCCGGAACATCTTTTTATTTTCACCAAAATTCAATGATACTCTCTCACCCTAACTCTCATTTGTCCCCATTTTCACCTCTTGCACTTTTCTCTTGACCTCCTTCCTCTCTCCTCCATACATCTCCCAGTCATCTGCACTATTTCCCTACAAAAATCGTCCAAATGCCTCTCTGTTCTTTTTTACTAACAATCTTACTTCTTTATCCCACCACTCACTACCCTTTCTAATCTGCCCACCTCCCACGCTTCTCATGCCACAAGCATCTTCTGTGCAAGCCATCACTGCTTCCCTAAATACATCCCATTCTTCCCCTACTCCCCTTACGTCATTTGCTCTCACCTTTTTCCCTTCTGCACTCAATCTCTCCTGGTACTTCCTCACACAAGACTCCTTTCCAAACTCACTTACTCTCACCACTCTTTTCACTCCAACATTCTCTCTTCTTTTCAGAGAACCCATACAAATCTTCACCTTCGCTTCCACTAGATAATGATTAGACATCACTCCAGTTGCCCCTCTCAACACGTTAACATCCAAAAGTCTCTCTTTCACGCGCCTGCAATTAAGACGTATTCCAATAAAGTTCTCTGACCATCTCTTCTTTTTACATACGTATAATCATATACATATCTCTTTTTGTACCAGGTATTCCCAATCACCAGTCCTTTTTCAGCACACAAATCTACAAGCTCTCCAACATTTCCATTTACAACACTGAACACCCCATGTACACCAGTTTACCTTCAATTGCCACAGTACTCACCTTTGCATTCAAATCATCTATCACTATAACCCGGTCTCGTGCACCAAAGCTGCTAACACACTCACTAATTTGCTCCCAAAACACTTGCCTCTCATGATCTTTCTTCTCATGACCAGGTGCATAGGTACCAATAATCACTCATCTCTTTCCACCCATTTTCAGTTTTACCCATATCAATCTACAGTTTACTTTCTTACACTCTTTCAAATACTCCCACAACTCCTGATTCAGGAGTAGTGCTACTCCTTCCTTGCTCTTTTCCTCTCACCAACCCCTGACTATACTTCCAAGACATTCCCAAACCACTCTTCCCCTTTACCCTTGAGCTTCGTTTCACACAGAACCAAAACATCCAGGTTCCTTTCCTCAAACACACTACCTATCTCTCCTTTTTTCTCATCGTGGTTAAATCCAGACACATTTAGACACCCCAATCTGAGCCTTCGAGGAAGATGAGCACTTCTCGCATGACTCCCTCTGTTTTCCCTTTTAGAATGTTAAAATACAAGGAGGGGAGGGTTTCTGGCCCCCCGCTCCCGTCCCCTTTTGTCGCCTTCTACGACACGCGGGAATGCGTGGGAAGTATTCTTTCTCCCCTATCCCCAGGTATATCATTATTATTATTATCATTATTAGTATTATTATTATTATTATTATTATTATTATTACTATCATTATCATTATTATTATTATTATAATCATTATTATTATCATTATTATTATTATTATCATTATTATTATTATTATTATTATCATTATTATTACATTTATTGTTAATCATTATTAATCTCACTATCAAAATTGTTATCATTATCATTACAGCTGCACTAAGTAGAGCTAACAGACCCTGAGTTCCTGGAGGCCGTAATCCTTGGTTAGCGTGATCTGGAACACTTCCAGGCCGGCGATGAAGGCAGCCAGACGCGCCAGCGACTGCTTCCCAGAGCCGCCCACGCCCACCAACAGCGCATTACCACGGGGACACTCCAGGATGCGGTTAATCCTGGTCACACATCATACAGGAATTACGTTGTTGATACGTATACACATTCTGCATCATTCTGTAATACATTACACTAAATACTCGACCATCACTCAACCTGACCTAAAGGCGTACTAGCACTGTAGTCACGGGTCAACTCTGCATATCTAAAGAATAAGACTTTTTCATTTTTGGGTACGTGGCCTGGGTGCCCCGTGTGCTGCCGATGGAGTTGGCGCACAACCAGCCCTTCCAAGACATGACCCAGTCACTCAGTCAGTCAGTCAGTCACTCAGTCAGTCAGTCAGTCAGTGACAATTCCACCTTCAGCCAACGCCATGGGAAGACTTCGTAGTTTATCATAGTCTCATTTCTATGATTAAGTGAAATCCTGTTTCATTGACATAGGTTATGAAAGTAAGAACTGGTCGATACTCTGGTCTTACCTACAGACATGTGTCATGGTGTCTTCGTTAAGAACTGGTCGATACCCTGGTCTTACCTACAGACATGTGCCATAGCATCTTCGAAGAGCACAAGATTCATAGCAGCGTTCAGTTCGTTGTAAGTGTTGAGGGCCTCCTGCAGGGTCGTGCTAAGGTCACTCCAGGATTTGATGGGAAGGTAGCGCGGCTCACCAACTCCCCGAGCAAAATGGCAGAACACATTAGGTTTAGCCATCACCTCGGTCTCGTCCAGTTCCTATCCAGCCACCAAGACAGCCCAGGAGAGGAAGACCAGATGTTATACATATGATATGGACAGAATTAATGTTCACTCGTGGTGGACTGATTCGCTTCTGAACTAGAGGAAAGGGGACTGACATTGTATGAAGTGTAACACACATCTTGAACAACAGAATGACACTTGACAGGAAACTTATGAAGAGATCAGGCTGAGGGATCTTATGCTACACAGAAAAGTCGATTAAGATAAAGATAAGATGAAGTACTTAGCGAAGAGTGTGATTTTTTAATAGGCTTCTCTGATGCATTTCCATTTCCAGGAGGTAATATACACGTAGCCCCAAGATCTACATGAAGCTATTCACTGAATGATCTCAACATCAAAGAACCAGCCATCAAGACTACAAAGAGATCACGTCGTACGCTTAAGTCACCCGTAGAAATAATGTGGAAATTTCATTCCACTTCATCTGGGATGGAGGGCCAGCCATCACCGGTGGGTGGGGTCAACACTCACAGATGCTGCTGAGTCTCGTGCTGGTGTAGGCCTGCAGTGGAATGACTCATCATGACAAAGGTAACGCGGGCAGTCTCTTCCAGACGCACTCTGTTCCGTGACATATCCAGAGAAGAGACTTGCTGAGTTGGCAGCCACGGAAGGGATGGACATACCCGACAATATATGTCATGGAAGACTAACTCATTTGCATGCCTATACTGCAAAGATTCATGCTAGATATATGGAAGAAAAAAACTGTTTTATTTTGTATAATAACAATAGCTGTAGTAGGGATGAATAAAAGAACTGATAAATGACTGATTAAGTTAACTAATCAACAAATTGATAGATAAATCAATAAATGATCATTTCTAATACAGGGGCATTTTAACTTTCTCGTGAATGGTCACTTTAACTTCTTATAAAGGGACGCTTAAGTTTCTTATGTAAGAGAACACAGAAGATAACAGACAGACCGCAACACTAACCACTTGGTTCTTTACGAAGATGTCTCTGATCGTGAGACACTCACAGACGAGTGTAGCACGAGCACGATTACGGAGGTTTCAGAGAGGATAACCTGTGACCTTGACATGTAGCTAAGGAGGCGCAGCTGATGTCAGCCGTGAACATGATGCGAAATATTAATGAAGTTTGCCCACGAGTCTGTCTCCATTACTACGAGACAAATCAGATGAATCTTGCTTTAAGAAACGGCCTATGTCGAGATTATCAAAACTTTTGATAATTGTGAGCACCTGTATTACCTCACATCTTAACCTTCCTCTTGCTGACTTAAATATATCCAAGACATTTAGTCGGCTCTCACTGGATTTCTTTCTCAAGTACGTAAGGTGACCAAAACTGAACTCAGTATTCAAGATAGAGACTCACTCATGACTTATAAAGACTGAAGATGATTTCCTTCAACTAGGGATAAATTCGAAAGTCCTGGCCCATGTTTGTACGTCTGCACAGTGTTTACTTGCTTGACTTTAGGCCATCAGAGACCACTCAAATCTTTATCCTCATTCATTGCTTGTAGCTCAGCAGAATTCATACAGTATCTCGCCTTTTCCATTTAACTCCCGACATGTAAAACTATGTACTTTTCTTTTCGGTTTTGAAATTCATGTAGTCATCAGGAGGCCTTTTGGTGTGTCACAACTAGATCACAAACCGCCAAGATTGACTAAGGCAGCCAACTGCTCGACCTGGGTCTTTCACTGGCTTCATAGGTGGAACCTTTCTACCACTGATGAACACAGTCCATCAGTCTGTCTCTGTCAGTATGAAACTGCAGACGTTCAATCTCATCTGCTCATTTACCCATCAGCTTAGCCTAGTCTTCCAATCTCGACATCTGAAAATGTAGCCCTTTATTAGCATTATCTATCTATCTATCTATATATATATATATATATATATATATATACACGAAAAACTGATCCTTGTGGCACACCGGTGACTTGTTACGTCTAACCATTCTGAACCTTGCCCATTAATCGTTGATATTTATCTACAACCAATACACCAATCTCTTAACCAACGAAGGACAGTACCATCAATGCCATGTGACTTATATATATATATATATATATATATATATACACGAAAAACTGATCCTTGTGGCACACCGGTGACTTGTTACGTCTAACCATTCTGAACCTTGCCCATTAATCGTTGATATTTATCTACAACCAATACACCAATCTCTTAACCAACGAAGGACAGTACCATCAATGCCATGTGACTTAGCTTTCGTTAGGTGCCTATGACGCGTAACGTTGTCGAATGCTTTCAGAAATTCTAAAATCAATGACATTATCTGCTGTACCTTTATCAAACATGAGATTTATATCGTAAAAGAAATCAAGCAAGTCTGTCAGACATGAACAATATCGTCGATATCCATACTGGGAATCATTAGTGATGGTCCTCTAAATGGTTTACAATTTTGTTCTGAATGATGATTGTCATAAAGTTTTACAACTACAGATTTTTCAATTGATCGGCTACAAGTTTGCGGACAGTGACTGAATACGTTCTTTGATCACTAGTGTTACACTGGCAACCTTCCATTCCTCTGGAACTTTTCCCGTAGCAAGTGACCTATTGAAAAGATCAGTCAATGTTTAATTGTCATATTTGTTCGTCTCTTTCGTAGTCTTCGGAAAAGACTCACTTAGATCTCCTGTTTTATTTATCCTTATCCCATTAATTGCTTGTATACAGGGTCACTTGGACTATCTTACACGTAGTCATTTTAATATTGCTATAAAAAGGTCACTTCTATTTTCTTGCAGGTCACATCTAACTTTTGTTGCTGTGTACGGAGTCAGTTCACTTTTCTGATACAGTGGCACAACTTTCGCAAACAGGAACACTTTAACTTTCTTCTGCTGGGTTACTTTAACTTTCTTATCCAAGTTAACTTTAACTTTCCTAAACAAGGTTAACTTTAACTTTACCGCGTTCACCTGAACTTTTATACAAGGTAACTTAACTTTTTTATCCACGGTCACTTTAACTTTCTTATGGAGGGTAACTTTAACTTTCTGGTGCTGAATCACTTTAACTTCCTTATACAAGGTCATTTTAACTTTCATAAACTGGGTCCCTTCAATTTTCTTATACAGGGTTCGTTTAACTTTGTTATAGCGAGAGAGTCATGAAGAAGAGTGGTTTCGTGAAGAGAGAAGAGGTGATGAAAATCGTGCTCAAGATGAAGGTTGGAGAGGTGGTTGATTAGGATGGTGTTGCCGTCGATTTTACTTAGCAAGGAGGTGACTGTGTTGATGACAGGTTTGTGAGGATTTTCACTGTAAGTATGGATCATGGGGAGGTGCCTGAAGATTGATGGAATCCATGTATAGGACGAGTCTATAAAGGCTAATGGGATAAAGGCGAGTCTTCAAACTACAGAGGTATGCGTTTGTTGAGTATACCTGGCAGATTGTATGAGAGGGTAGTGACTGAGAGAATGAAGGCATCTACAGAGCATCAGACCGGGAAAGAGCAGTGTGGTTTCAGAAGTGGCAGAGGATGTGTGCATCAGGTATTGTGTGCAAAATACTTAGTGAAACATTGATTTTCATATGGCATTTATGGACTTGGAGTCTGTATATAATAAGGTTGACAGAAATGCCTTGTAGAAGGGTCTTCAGAATATACGTTTAGGGAGGAAAGCTATTAGAGGCAGACACCTTTTTTTTCGAGAGTGTGCGTGAATGGTTCCAGGCGAAGGTTGGTCTGCGGCAGAGGTGTGTAACGTCTCCAAGTTTGTTCACCTCGTTTATGGATGGGGTGGTGAGGGAATTAATGCAAAAGTCTTGAAAAAAGGGGTGAGTATGCTGTCTCTGGGGGGATGAGAGGGCCTGGGAAGTGAATCAGCTGTTTGTTGCTAATGATACAACACTGGTGAATGTGTTGGAAATCAAATGTTTGAAAACAATATGTGGTATGAGGTGGTTTGATCGAGTAAGGAATGAGAGGGTAAGAGCGATAAGTTAAGAGAGCTGAAGTGAGTGTGCTACAATGGTTTGGACATATGGAAAGAATGCGTGAGATTAGAGGATATATGTGTCAGAACTGGAGGGAGCAAAGAAAACATTGAGACCAATTGGAGGTGGAAGGGTGAATGAAAAAGAGTTTGACCAATCGGGGCCTGAACATGCAGGAGTGTGAAAGGCGTGCAAGGAATAGAGTGGTTTGGAACGATACGGAACAAAGGGGTCGACGTTCTATCATTGGACTGAACCAGGG
The DNA here is from genome assembly GCF_036320965.1 of Panulirus ornatus. NCBI lineage: Eukaryota > Metazoa > Arthropoda > Malacostraca > Decapoda > Palinuridae > Panulirus > Panulirus ornatus. The sequence goes on from NC_092253.1 coordinate 17,208,533, forward strand.
CATTTGAAGCGTCTTCGTTAAACCATAGAATGGTTGGTAAGGCCTGGTTGTGGATAGCGAGTTGTGGTTTCAGCGCATTACGCATGGCAGCTAGAGAATGGATGTGAGCGGATGTGGCATTTCTTCCTCTGTTCCTACCGTTACGTCGTTAACGCGGGAAACTACTATCAAGTATGATAGGTACCCAATTTATAACCAACCCGTAGGGATGTATGAACAGCTTGGTTGACTGTGGACCCACTGTCGCAACCTGGATTTGAACCTTTGCACTCATACTCTGAGCTGCCCGTGAATGCGTTACGGTTATGAATATTGACTTCACCGTGGAGGTCCATTTTCATCAGTAATGACCTGAATCATGTTAAACATTGCCCAGCAGCAATGTATAATACAACCAACAGAATGTTAGTTATATACAATACTCACCCTTAACAATGCCCTGGTTAGACCCTATTTGGAGTACGTCGTTCAGCTCTGGTCACTAAACGTAATCAAAGATGAAGAGAAACTCTAGCGAAATGAAAGAGCCGCCATACTGACCCCTTTACTAAAATACATAAACGTATTCTCGCTTGGAAGTCGTAAACTACGGAACCTGTTAAAAGTGTTCTGAATAATATAAACATTCGAAATTTCATCTCCTGGACAGATTCTTGGAGACCAGATATAATGGTGTGAGGATAAAAAGAAAGGGATGTTAATAGCAATATAAGCCATTTTTTTCCCCACCAGCAGTACATACGGTGGAACATAGGAATATACGATCTCTTGAAGAAGTGATCGTAAAACCAAAAATCAAATCAAGAACGGATACATACATCAGCGGCTTCTGCTGTCAGTAAGATGCCATACTACCATTAGTCTTATTATCATGTTTTATGTTATTTTATATTTCTTTTCAGAGTCCCGTCGCAGGGTAAAGGTCATCTTACAGATAAAGAACTTTTTCTACACCACACTCTCCTCTAGAATTTCCAAAGCCGTATCTTATCACTGTGTGACAAGTTACTATTGAATCATTATTATCTGCCTGGCAGTCGACCGGTGAGAGAGGTAGTTGGGATCTAACCGTTGCTTTGCAGTCCTGTTGTTTCTTGCGACATATCAAGATAATTTTCTTTTTACAGATAACCCCGATATGGACCACCAGTTCTCTTCTCTGTCCTTCCCACGTACAACCACTCCCTCCCTCGTCGGCCACCAACCCTCACCCCTCACAAGTACCACTTCCTCCTAGCCACCTCACCGTGACCGGTGGCACGGCATTGTTCAGCGTTTCCCCGCCACAAATTTCCAATTTCATACCTCTCCCAACAACCTTTCCGCTCAACACTGAAGTATTTCCCGAAAACACGTAACTCCAAAAACAAGTAGGTCCAATCTTGCTAAGGAAATTAATGAAAAATCGGCAACTATACATGAAGGTATGTTGTCGTACGTCTGGCAGCTTCCTCGGCATGTCTACAGTTGCATGTTAGTGGTGAGTTGTCATACATATAGTAACATCTTTGGCGTGTTTGCAAACAGACAGACAGACAGAGAGAGAGACAGGATCGTTTCTTTTACTAGTATAGACCAATTATCCTGCTCTTGATGATTGTTGTGACTCGTTATGGTATAGGAACCCCGGGTGAAAAGAGTGTAATACAATAATTGATGGAATTACATTAGCCCACACCTCCACCATAACTACTAGTTGCAATTATGTCATGCTTGAAATTACCGGAAACAAATGGCTACATACACTCTCATTATATTGGATATGTAAATGTCATACATATATAACGTATACGTATTTCTTCCTCTTATCATTATTTATCTGCTTCATCTGAACTTTGTGTTGTACCAATTTATTGTTGTGAAAATCATCGTTGGGTTCCCAATACTTTCTCCTATATTAACCGTTGCCATGACTTTAGCGACATCTGTTGTTCCCATTAGAAGGCAGAGCGAGAATGACAATTTACCCAGATGTTGGCTGTCCCAGGGTCGTCAATGAGAGCCCATTTTCATGGTACTCAGGTCGAGTGTATGTATATTCTCGGGGTGGCATTACGGGCACAAGTCGACCAGTGTGACTGTGATTGTGTTGGTTATTATAGGTGGATGTGTGAGCCATGTGTGATGTGATATGGAAAAGGTAGAGTTCCGAAGCTTAGCGTTGTAGGGAAAGAAGCAAATATAACAACGACTCATCCTCAAGTTGCCAACGACCACACAGCACTCGACGCATTCAGTGGTCGAATAATCGCGTGGTCTGCCTGATGTTGCAGAACCCATCACCCCTTTTCATCTGTTCTTTATTCTCCTTCAGCAGATGTGACAGAATTCATCACATATTCACTGAAATGTCCAAGTTTAAGTTGTGGATCGACACCCAAGATCCCTTCACAATTTTGTAAAAAATGTTGGATCAATGTCTTGAACACAATCTAAACTAGGAAATTCATGTTGACTTAGTTGCTACGGAAGTTAAAGTAAAAGCATGAATGAATGTCTTAAGCTGTCTTTCCTGTTAAGCAGTTTGAAGCCCACTGACTACTCATGCTTCTTCTATCTAGCTGCGTCTGTAAGATCTAAATCACACTAAGAATTGCAAAAATATGAGGTCTTCAGAAAACTGTGTCAAGAGAGTAGCTCTGACGGTGCTTTTTAAGCTCTGCTACGTGTTCGTTTACAGCTTATGCTGCCTTTCCTTCGTCTTCGTCTAAGGAGGCAGGTATTTCATGCAATATAAGTAACAAAATTACATTAAAATCCATTAGTGCTAAATGACCGAGACAATTATAGTTATAAAGTTATAAATTATAGTTATAAATTATAGTTATAAAGACAACGTACAGAAATGGAGTAATATCACTGACAGTTCATCGATGAGAAAACAAAAGACTGATATTGTAATGGTGGCAGTGACATCATTGTAATGGTGGCAGTGACATCATTGTAATGGTGGCAGTGACATCATTGTAATGGTGGCAGTGACATCATTGTAATGGTAGCAGTGACATCATTGTAATGGTGGCAGTGACATCATTATAATGGTGGCAGTGACATCATTGTAATGGTGGCAGTGACATCATTGTAATGGTAGCAGTGACATCATTGTAATGGTGGCAGTGACATCATTGTAATGGTGGCAGTGACATCATTATAATGGTGGCAGTGACATCATTGTAATGGTGGCAGTGACATCATTGTAATGGTGGCAGTGACATCATTGTAATGGTGGCAGTGACATCAATGTAATGGTGGCAATGACACCATTGTAATGATGGAAGTGGCACCATTGTAATGGTGGGAATGACGCCACTGTAATGGTGGGAGTGACACCATCGTAATGATGGGAGTGACACCATCGTAATGATGGAAGTGACAGCATGGTAGTGATGGAAGTGACACCATCGTAATGATGGAAGTGACACCATCGTAATGATGGGAGTGACAGCATGGTAGTGATGGGAGTGACACCACTGTAATGATGGAAGTGACAGCATGGTAGTGATGGAAGTGACACCATCGTAATGATGGAAGTGACACCATCGTAATGATGGAAGTGACAGCATGGTAGTGATGGAAGTGACACCATCGTAATGATGGGAGTGACAGCATGGTAGTGATGGGAGTGACACCACTGTAATGATGGAAGTGACAGCATGGTAGTGATGGAAGTGACACCATCGTAATGATGGGAGTGACCCCATCGTAATGATGGAAGTGACAGCATGGTAGTGATGGAAGTGACACCATCGTAATGATGGAAGTGACAGCATGGTAGTGATGGAAGTGACACCATCGTAATGATGGGAGTGACACCATCGTAATGATGGAAGTGACAGCATGGTAGTGATGGGAGTGACACCATCGTAATGATGGAAGTGACAGCATGGTAGTGATGGAAGTGACACCATCGTAATGATGGGAGTGACACCATCGTAATGATGGAAGTGACAGCATGGTAGTGATGGAAGTGACACCATCGTAATGATGGGAGTGACACCATCGTAATGATGGAAGTGACAGCATGGTAGTGATGGGAGTGACCCCATCGTAATGATGGAAGTGACAGCATGGTAGTGATGGGAGTGACCCCATCGTAATGATGGAAGTGACAGCATGACACCACTGTAATGATGGGAGTGACCCCATCGTAATGATGGAAGTGACAGCATGGTAGTGATGGGAGTGACACCACTGTAATGATGGGAGTGACCCCATCGTAATGATGGAAGTGACAGCATGGTAGTGATGGGAGTGACCCCATCGTAATGATGGAAGTGACAGCATGGTAGTGATGGGAGTGACACCATCGTAATGATGGAAGTGACAGCATGGTAGTGATGGGAGTGACCCCATCGTAATGATGGAAGTGACAGCATGGTAGTGATGGGAGTGACCCCATCGTAATGATGGAAGTGACAGCATGGTAGTGATGGGAGTGACACCACCGTAATGATGGAAGTGACAGCATGGTAGTGATGGGAGTGACACCACTGTAATGATGGGAGTGACCCCATCGTAATGATGGAAGTGACAGCATGGTAGTGATGGGAGTGACCCCATCGTAATGATGGAAGTGACAGCATGGTAGTGATGGGAGTGACCCCATCGTAATGATGGAAGTGACAGCATGGTAGTGATGGGAGTGACCCCATCGTAATGATGGAAGTGACAGCATGGTAGTGATGGGAGTGACCCATCGTAATGATGGAAGTGACAGCATGGTAGTGATGGGAGTGACCCCATCGTAATGATGGAAGTGACAGCATGGTAGTGATGGAGTGACACCATCGTAATGATGGGAGTGACAGCATGGTAGTGATGGGAGTGACCCCATCGTAATGATGGAAGTGACAGCATGGTAGTGATGGGAGTGACACCATCGTAATGATGGAAGTGAAAGCATGGTAGTGATGGGAGTGACACCATCGTAATGATGGAAGTGACAGCATGGTAGTGATGGGAGTGACACCATCGTAATGATGGAAGTGAAAGCATGGTAGTGGTGGGAGTGACACCATCGTAATGATGGAAGTGAAAGCATGGTAGTGGTGGGAGTGACACCACTGTAATGATGGAAGTGACAGCAAACTTCCACAGGAGGTAAAAGTTCTAGTATAATTATGATTAATACGCAGGCTCTCTGGTTTCTATGGAATGAGATTCAGTGAGGTCTTGTGCGAATACAGACATTCTACAAGTTTAAAAAAAGGCACAAAAGTTAACGCTGCCAGTGGACAGTGCGTAATATATATATATATATATATATATATATATATATATATATATATATATATATATATATATATATATATATATATATATATATTATATTTATTTGATTTTGCTTTGTCCCTGTCTCCCGCGTTGGCGAGGTAGCGCAAGGAAACAGACGAAAGAATGGCCCAACCTACCCACATACACATGTATATATACATACACGTCTACACACGCAAATATACATCACTATACATTTCAACGTATACATATATATACACACACAGTCATATAAATATATACACATGTACATAATTCATACTGTCTGCCCTTATTAATTCCCATCGCCACCCCGCCACACATGAAATAACAACCCCCTCCCCCCTCATGTGTGCGAGGTAGCGCTAGAAAAAGACAATAAAGGCCACATTCGTTCACGCTCAGTCTCTAGCTGTCATGTAATAATGCACCGAAACCACAGCTCCCTAACCACATCCAGGCCCCACAAAACTTTCATTGGTTTACCCCAGACGCTTCACATGCCCTGGTTCAATCCATTGACAGCACGTCGACCCCGGTATACCACATCGTTCCAATTCACTCTATTCCTTGCACACCTTTCACCCTCCTGCATGTTCAGGTCCCGAGTGCTCAAAATCTTTTTCACTCCATCTTTCTACCTCCAATTTCGTCTTCCACTTCTCCTCGTTCCCTCCACCTCTGACACATATATCCTCTTTGTCAACATTTCCTCACTCATTCTCTCCATGTGGCCAAACCATTTGAAAACACCCTCTTCTGCTCTCTCAACCACACTCTTTTTATTACCACACATCTCTCTTACCCTTTCATTACTTACTCGATCAAACCACCTCACACCACATATTGTCCTCAAACATCTCATTCCCAACACACCTACCCTCCTCCGCACAACCCTGTCTATAGCCCACGTCCCGCAACCATATAACATTGTTGGAACCACTATCCCTCCAAACATAGCCATTTTTGCTTTCTGAGATAATGTTCTCGCCTTGCACACATTCTTCAACGCTCCCAGAGCTTTCGCCCCTTCCCCCACCCTGTGACTTACTTCCGCTTCCATGGTTCCATCAGCTGCCAAATCCACTCCCACATATCTAAAACACTTTACTTCCTCCACTTATTATCCATTCAAACTTACCTCCCAATTGACTTGACCCTCAACCCTACTGTACCTAAAAACCTTGCTCTTATTCACATTTACTGTCAGCTTTCTTCTTTCACACACTTTACCAAACCCAGTCACCAACTTCTGCTGTTTCTCACCCGAATCAGCCACCAGCAATGTATCATCAGCAAACAACAACTGACTCACTTCCCAAGCTCTCTCATCCACAACAGACTGCATACTTGCCCCTCTCTCCAAAACTCTTGCATTCACCTCCCTAACAACCCCATCCATAAACAAATTAAACAACCATGGAGACATCATGAACCCCTGCCGCAAACCGACATTCACTGAGAACTAATCACTTTCCTCTCTTCCTATTCGTACACATGCCTTACATCCTCGATAAAAACTTTTCACTGATTCTAGCAATTTGCCTCCGACAGCATATACTCGTAATACCTTCCACAGTGCATCTCTATCAGCTCTATCATATGCCTTCTCCAGATCCATAAATGATACATACAAATCCATTTGTTTTTCAAAGTATTTCTCACATACATTCTTCAAAGCAAACACGTGATCCACATATCCTCTACCACTTCTGAAACCACACTGCTCTCCCTCAATCTGATGCTCTGTACATGCCTTCACCCTCTCAATCAATACCCTCTCATATAATTTCCAGGAATACTTAAACTTATACCTCCGTAACTTGAGCACTCAACTTTATCCCCTTCGCCTTTGTGCAATGGCACTATACATACATTCCGCCAATCCTCAGGCACTTCACCATGAGCCATACATACATTGAATATCCTCGCCAACCAGTCAACAACACAGTCACCTTTTTTGATAAATTCCACTGCAATACCATCCAAACCCGCCGCCTTTCCGGCGTTCATCTTCCGCAAAGCCTTGACTACCTCTCCACTGTTTACCAAATCATTCTCCCTGACCCTCTCACTTCGCACACCACGTCGACCAAAACACTCTATATCTGCCACTCTATCATCTAACACATTCAACAAACCTTCAAAATACTCACTCCATCTCTTTCTCACATCGCCATTACAAATTATAATATCCCCATTAGCCTCATTCACCGATGTTCCCATTTGTTCTCTTGTCTTACGCACTTTATTTAACTTCTCCCAAATCATCTTTTTATTCTCCCTAAAATTTAATGATACTCTCTCAACCCAACTCTCATTTGCACTCTTTTCACCTCTTGCACATTTCTCTTGACTTCCTGCCTCTTTCGTTTATGGATCTCCCAGTCATTCGCACTGCTACCCTGCAAAAATCGTCAAACCGCGTCTCACTTCTCTTTCACTAACAATCTTACTTCTTCATCCTACCACTCACTACCCTTTCTAATCTGCCCACCTCCCACCTTTCTCATGCCACAAGTATTTTTTTTGCGCAAGCCATCACTGCCTCCGTAAATACATCCAATTCCTCCCCTACTCCCCTTAAGTCATTTGCTCTCACCTTCTTCCATTCTGCACTCAATCACTCCTGGTGCTTCCTCACACAAGTCTCCTTACCAAGCTCACTTACTCTCACCACTATCTTCACCTTAACATTCTCTTTTCTTTTCACAAAACCTCTATAAATCTTCACCTTCGCCTCCAGAAGATAATGATCAGACATCCCTCCAGTTGCACCTCTCAGCACATTAACATCCAAAAGTCTCTCTTTCGCGCACCTATCAATTAATATGTAATCCAATAACGCTCTCTGGCCATCTCTCCTACTTACATACGTATACTTATGTATATCTCTCTTTTTAAACCAGGTATTCCCAATCACCAGTCCTTTTTCAGCACATAAATCTACAAGCTCTTCACCATTTCCATTTACAACACTCAACACCAATCATACCCTTAACTGCCACATTACTCACCTTTGCATTCAAATCACCCATCACTATAACCCTGTCACCCTCCTGCATGTTCAGGCCCCGATCACTCAAAATCTTTTTCACTCCATCTTTCCACCTCCAATTTGGTCTCCCACTTCTCGTTCCCTCCACCTCTGACACATATACCCTCTTGGTCAATCTTTCCTCTCTCATTCTCTCCATGTGACCAAACCATTTCAAAACACCCTCTTCTGCTCTCTCAACCACACTCTTTTTATTTCCACACATCTCTCTTACCCTTTCATTACTTACTCGATCAAACCACCTCACACCACATATTATTTTCAAACATCTCATTTCCAGAAAATCCACCCTCCTCCGCACAACTCTATCTATAGCCCACGCCTCGCAACCATGTAACAATGTTGGAGCCACTATTCCTTCAAACACATTCATTTTTGCTTTTCAAGATAACGTTCTCGACTTCCATACATTTTTCAACGCTCCCAGAACTTTCGCCCCCGACCCCACCCCATGATTCACTTCCGTTTCCATGGGTCCATCCGCTGCCAAATCCACTCCCAGATATCTAATACACTTCTCTTCCTCCAGTTTTTCTCCATTCAAACTTACCTCCCAATTGACTTGTCCCTCAACCCTACTTTACCTAATAACCTTGCTCTTACTTACATTCACTTTCAGCTTTCTTCTTTTACACACTTTATAATATTATATTGATTATCATTATACTTAACCGCCGTCTCTCGCGTTAGCGAGGTAGCGCAAGGAAACAGACGAGGAATGGCCCAACGCACACACATACACATGTATATACATGGACGCTCACCCACACACATATACATACATATACATTTTTACGTATACATACATATACATACACAGTCATAAACATATATACACATGTACATATCCATACTTGCTGCCTTCATCAATTCCGTCGCCACCCTGCCAGACACGAAATAGCATCTACCCCCCTTCCTGCGAGGCAGCGCCAGGAACAAAGGACACATTCATTCACACTCAGTCTCTAGCTGTCATGCGTACTGCACCGAAACCACAGCTCCCTCTCCACATCCAGGCACCACAACACTTTCCATGGTTTACCCCAGAAGCTTCACATGCCCTAGTTCAATCCAATGACAGCACGTCGACCCCGGTATAGCACATCATTCCAATTCATTCTGTTCCTTGCACGACTTTTACCCTCCTATCTGTTCAGGCCCCGATTGCTCAAAATCTTTTTCACTCCATCCTTTCACGTCCAATTTGGTCTCCCGTTTCTCCTTACCTCCACCTCTGACCCATACATCCTCTTTGTCGATCTTTCCTCACTCATTCTTGCGATGTGTCCAAGCCATTTCAACACACCGTCTTCTGCTCTTTCAACCACACTCTTTTCATTACCACACATCTCTTACCCTTTCATTACTTACTTGATAAAACCACCTTACACCATATATTGTCCTCAAACATCTCATTTCCAACACATCCACCCTCCTCCGCACAGCCCTATCTATAGCCCATGCCTCGCAACCATATAACATTGTTGGAACCACTATTCCTTCAAACATACCCATTTTTGCCCTCCAAGATAATATATAAATGAATGAAACTGAATACAATAGCATATTTTGAATTAATCTTTGAGGTGTTCTCTGATTTTCTGAATATCATTCTACCATTACGTGGGTGCCTAAACACCAGTTGTCCAAAATCATCAATTTTACTTCAAAAGCTTTCGCCTTCACAGAGGGATCATCGGGAATCTATAAGAAAGAGGAAATAATGCGACACAAAACTTGAATAAGAAAAGTAAATCGGAAAGAAAATGTATATTAGAAACACACTCGGAAAAAACAGAGTACATAGCACACAAAATGTAAGGAAAAACTCTAAAGCGACTCAGATTAATATCATGACGGGTAGTATGAATTACAACCTAAATACAATATATGGGAAAGCGTACAGTTGAGGAAACACAGAAGAACAATATTAAATGATATAGGAATCTAGACAGTTTATCACTAAACACACTAAGTAGGGCCAAGAGAGACCGTTTTTGGCCGGGTGTGGACTTGAAGTAAGGTCTTGCTCGTTTGATTCTTCCTGACCTTCGAAACCCAGGACCGGGAGGTTCAATGACACGTTCCTCCTGTCATGTAATGGCGGACTCTGTAGTTTGTGAAGGGTCAATGACGTGTTCCACCTATCCTAAAACGACATTACGTCTACGTCCCATCAACAGGCCATCAAGGAGTTCTGTGGCGATGGATATTTTGTCTGGATGTTTATGACAGGTGCTTTCTCTCTAATGTGAATGGCTTCTAATACCTCTAGTCTCCTCCAACTACTGCAACCAGTAATGATTTTGGTGTTATTCATCATAATCTCCCTCGTTAGTTTCGTTCCATGCTTTTATTCATGATGTTTTATGCCACCAAGAGGCGGTGCCTCAGGGTGCAGGGTGTGTCCGATGTAGTCATGTGGTGAGGCTGACAGTCCCCAGTATTAAATTAGTACTTGTAGACTACATCGGTACGATGCTGACTTCCACAGCGACCTACCATATTGTTGTCCATTACGAGAGAATATGTTTCCGGATTGTTGTAGTATATCATTGGAATGATATCCTTGTCCTCATCAATCGCCTTGTAGTTTCTGGCCTCAGCTGTGAGGGAGACTATAGTAACACCAAAACCATTACTAGTTACCGTGATCGAAGGAGACTACAGATATAACAAACTATTTACATTGGTGAGGAAGCTCTTGCCATCAACATCTAGACAACCATGGCCACCGCCATACAGCTCTTTGATGGCCCGCCAATAAGACGTAGACCTAATGCCCTTTTAGGACAGGTGGAACACGTCACTGACCCGCCAAAAGCTACCGAGTCACTCATATCAGGACAGGAGGAACGTGTCACTGATCCAACCGAACCTGGGTTACGGTCAGAGAGAATCAAATGTGCCCGAAATGACCTCATCTCCACACCGGACAATACTGGTCTTTCCTGGCCCAACTTAAGTGTATTTAGTAATGGACTGTCTATGTTGCTGTCTCGTTTGATATTGTTCTTCTGTGTTTCCTCAACTGTAGTTTTTCTTTCTATATTTCTGTTACCATATTTTTGTATTTAGATTGTAACTCACACTAGTTGTCATGATATTGATAATTTCTATCGCTTTCAGTGTTTTTCCTTACTTATATGTGCTATGTACTGCGTTTTTTCCGAGTATGTTTCTTATATACATTTTGTTTGCGTTTTACATATTACCAAGGTTTGTGACGCAGTTTATCTCTCTCTTGTAGATTCCTGATGAGCCTCTATGAAGGCGAAAGCTTGACTACAATAGATTGGATAATCTTGGACAACTGATATTTGGACACCTACGAAATGATAGAATGACATTGAGAAAATTAGAGAACATTCAGTGAGAGGGTGAAGGCATGTACAGAGCATCAGATTGGGAGAGAGCAGTGTGGTTTCAGAAGTGGTAGAGGATGTGTGGATCAGGTGTTTGCTTTGAAGAATGTATGTGAGGAATACTTTGAAAAACAAATGGATTTGTATGTAGCATTTATGGATCTGGAGAAGGCATATGATAGAGTTGATAGAGATGCTCTTGTAAGGTATCAAAAATATATGGTGTGGGAGGGAAGTTGTTAGAAGCAGGGAAAAGTTTTTATCGAAGATGTAAGGCATGTGTATGTGTAGGAAGAGAGGAAAGTGATTGGTTCTCAGTGAATGTTGGTTTGCGGCAGGGGTGCGTGATGTCTCCATGGTTTTTTAATTCATTTATGGATGGGGTTGTTAGGGAAGTGAATGCAAGAGTTTTGGAAAGAGGGGCAACTACGCAGTCTGTTCTGGATGAGAGAGCTTGGGAAGTGAGTCAGTTGCTGTTCGCTGATGATACAGCGCTGGTGGCTGATTCAGGTGAAAAACTGCAGAAGCTGGTGACTGAGTTTGGTAAAGTGTGTGAAATAAGAAAGCTGAGAGTAAATGTGAAGAAGAGCAAGGTTATTAGGTACAGTACGGTTGAGGGACAAGTCAATTGGGAGGTAAGTTTGAATGGGGAAAACTAGAGAAAGTGAAGTGTTTTAGATATCTGGGAGTGGATTTGGCAGCGGATGGAACCATGGAAGCGAAGTGAATCATAGTGTGATGGAGGGGGCGAAAGTTCTGGGAGCGCTGAAGAATGTGTGGAAGTCGAGAACGTTATCTTGGAAAGCAAAAGTGGGTATGTTTGAAGGAATAGTGGTTCTAACAATGATATATGGTTGCGAGGCGTAGGCTATAGATAGAGTTGTGCGGAGGAGGGTGGATGTGCTGGAAATGAGATGTTTGAGGACAATATGTGGTGTGTGGTGGCTTGATCGAGTAAGTAATGAAAGGGTAAGAGAGATGTGTGGTAATGAAAAGAGTGTGGTTGAGAGAGTAGAAGAGGGTGTTTTCAAATGGTTTGGTCACATGGAGAGAATGAGTGAGGAAAGATTGACCAAGAGGATATATGTGTCAAAGGTGGAGGGAACGAGGAGAAGAGGTAGACCAAATTGGAGGTGGAAAGATGGAATTAAAAAGATTTAGTGATTGGGGCTTGAACATGCAGGAGGGTGAAAGGCGTGCAAGGAATAGAGTGAATTGGAACGATGTGGTATACCGGGGTCGACGTGCTGACAAAGGATTGAACCAGGGAATGTGAAGCGTCTGGAGTAAACCATAGAAAGTTCTGTGGGGCCTGGATGTGGAAAGTGAGCCGTGGTTTCGGTGCATTATACATGATAGCTAGAGATTGAGTATGAACGAATGTGGCCTTTGTTGTCTTTTCCTAGCTACCTCGCGACATGCGGGGGAGGGGGTTGTTATTCATGTGTGGCAGGGTGGCGACGGAAATGAATTAGGGCAGACAGTATGAATTTGTACATGTGTATATATGTATATGTCTGTATATATATATATATATATATATATATATATATATATATATATATATATATATATATATATATATATATATATATATATATATCTTTTCTTTTTTCTTTTAAACTATTCGCCATTTCCCGCGTTAGCGAGGTAGCATTAAGAACAGAGGACTGGGCCTTTGAGGGAATACCCTCACCTGGCCCAATTCTCTGTTCCTTCTTTTGGAAAATTAAAAAAAAAAAAACCAGAGGGGAGGATTTCCAGCCCCCCGCTCCCTCCCCTTTTAGTCGCCTTCTAGGACACGCAGGGAATACGTGGGAAGTATTCTTAATCCCCTATCCCCAGGGATAATATATATATATATATATATATATATATATATATATATATATATATATATATATATAATATATATATATATATATATATATTTTAGGGAGAATAAAAAGATGTTCTGGAAGGAGGTAAATAAAGTGCGTAAGACAAGGGAGCAAATGGGAACTTCAGTGAAGGGCGCAAATGGGGAGGTGATAACAAGTAGTGGTGATGTGAGAAGGAGATGGAGTGAATATTTTGAAGGTTTGTTGAATGTGTTTGATGATAGAGTGGCGGATATAGGGTGTTTTGGTCGAGGTGGTGTGCAAAGTGCGAGGGTTAGGGAAAATGAGTTGGTAAACAGAGAAGAGGTAGTAAAAGCTTTGCGGAAGATGAAAGCCGGCAAGGCAGCAGGTTTGGATGGTATTGCAGTGGAATTTATTAAAAAAGGGGGTGACTGTATTGTTGACTGGTTGGTAAGGTTATTTAATGTATGTATGACTCATGGTGAGGTGCCTGAGGATTGGCGGAATGCGTGCATAGTGCCATTGTACAAAGGCAAAGGGGATAAGAGTGAGTGCTCAAATTACAGAGGTATAAGTTTGTTGAGTATTCCTGGCAAATTATATGGGAGGGTATTGATTGAGAGGGTGAAGGCATGTACAGAGCATCAGATTGGGGAAGAGCAGTGTGGTTTCAGAAGTGGTAGAGGATGTGTGGATCAGGTGTTTGCTTTGAAGAATGTATGTGAGAAATACTTAGAAAAGCAAATGGATTTGTATGTAGCATTTATGGATCTGGAGAAGGCATATGATAGAGTTGATAGAGATGCTCTGTGGAAGGTATTAAGAATATATGGTGTGGGAGGCAAGTTGTTAGAAGCAGTGAAAAGTTTTTATCGAGGATGTAAGGCATGTGTATGTGTAGGAAGAGAGGAAAGTGATTGGTTCTCAGTGAATGTTGGTTTGCGGCAGGGGTGCGTGATGTCTCCATGGTTTTTTAATTTATTTATGGATGGGGTTGTTAGGGAAGTGAATGCAAGAGTTTTGGAAAGAGGGGCAACTACGCAGTCTGTTCTGGATGAGAGAGCTTGGGAAGTGAGTCAGTTGCTGTTCGCTGATGATAGAGCGCTGGTGGCTGATTCAGGTGAAAAACTGCAGAAGCTGGTGACTGAGTTTGGTAAAGTGTGTGAAATAAGAAAGCTGAGAGTAAATGTGAAGAAGAGCAAGGTTATTAGGTAGAGTAGGGTTGAGGGACAAGTCAATTGGGAGGTAAGTTTGAATGGAGAAAACTAGAGAAAGTGAAGTGTTTTAGATATCTGGGAGTGGATTTGGCAGCGGATGGAACCATGGAAGCGAAGTGAATCATAGTGTGATGGAGGGGGCGAAAGTTCTGGGAGCGCTGAAGAATGTGTGGAAGTCGAGAACGTTATCTTGGAAAGCAAAAGTGGGTATGCTTGAAGGAATAGTGGTTCTAACAATGATATATGGTTGCGAGGCGTAGGCTATAGATAGAGTTGTGCGGAGGAGGGTGGATGTGCTGGAAATGAGATGTTTGAGGACAATATGTGGTGTGTGGTGGCTTGATCGAGTAAGTAATGAAAGGGTAAGAGAGATGTGTGGTAATGAAAAGAGTGTGGTTGAGAGAGTAGAAGAGGGTGTTTTCAAATGGTTTGGTCACATGGAGAGAATGAGTGAGGAAAGATTGACCAAGAGGATATATGTGTCAAAGGTGGAGGGAACGAGGAGAAGAGGTAGACCAAATTGGAGGTGGAAAGATGGAATGAAAAAGATTTAGTGATTGGGGCTTGAACATGCAGGAGGGTGAAAGGCGTGCAAGGAATAGAGTGAATTGGAACGATGTGGTATACCGGGGTCGACGTGCTGACAAAGGATTGAACCAGGGAATGTGAAGCGTCTGGAGTAAACCATAGAAAGTTCTGTGGGGCCTGGATGTGGAAAGTGAGCCGTGGTTTCGGTGCATTATACATGATAGCTAGAGATTGAGTATGAACGAATGTGGCCTTTGTTGTCTTTTCCTAGCGCTACCTCGCGCACATGCGGGGGGAGGGGGTTGTTACTTCATGTGTGGCAGGGTGGCGACGGAAATGAATTAGGGCAGACAGTATGAATTTGTACATGTGTATATATGTATATGTCTGTATATATATATATATATATATATATATATATATATATATATATATATATATATATATATATATATATATATATATATATCTTTTCTTTTTTCTTTTAAACTATTCGCCATTTCCCGCGTTAGCGAGGTAGCATTAAGAACAGAGGACTGGGCCTTTGAGGGAATACCCTCACCTGGCCCAATTCTCTGTTCCTTCTTTTGGAAAATTAAAAAAAAAAAAACCAGAGGGGAGGATTTCCAGCCCCCCGCTCCCTCCCCTTTTAGTCGCCTTCTAGGACACGCAGGGAATACGTGGGAAGTATTCTTAATCCCCTATCCCCAGGGATAATATATATATATATATATATATATATATATATATATATATATATATATATATATATATATATATATATATATATATATTTTAGGGAGAATAAAAAGATGTTCTGGAAGGAGGTAAATAAAGTGCGTAAGACAAGGGAGCAAATGGGAACTTCAGTGAAGGGCGCAAATGGGGAGGTGATAACAAGTAGTGGTGATGTGAGAAGGAGATGGAGTGAATATTTTGAAGGTTTGTTGAATGTGTTTGATGATAGAGTGGCGGATATAGGGTGTTTTGGTCGAGGTGGTGTGCAAAGTGCGAGGGTTAGGGAAAATGAGTTGGTAAACAGAGAAGAGGTAGTAAAAGCTTTGCGGAAGATGAAAGCCGGCAAGGCAGCAGGTTTGGATGGTATTGCAGTGGAATTTATTAAAAAAGGGGGTGACTGTATTGTTGACTGGTTGGTAAGGTTATTTAATGTATGTATGACTCATGGTGAGGTGCCTGAGGATTGGCGGAATGCGTGCATGATGCCATTGTACAAAGGCAAAGGGGATAAGAGTGAGTGCTCAAATTACAGAGGTATAAGTTTGTTGAGTATTCCTGGCAAATTATATGGGAGGGTATTGATTGAGAGGGTGAAGGCATGTACAGAGCATCAGATTGGGGAAGAGCAGTGTGGTTTCAGAAGTGGTAGAGGATGTGTGGATCAGGTGTTTGCTTTGAAGAATGTATGTGAGAAATACTTAGAAAAGCAAATGGATTTGTATGTAGCATTTATGGATCTGGAGAAGGCATATGATAGAGTTGATAGAGATGCTCTGTGGAAGGTATTAAGAATATATGGTGTGGGAGGCAAGTTGTTAGAAGCAGTGAAAAGTTTTTATCGAGGATGTAAGGCATGTGTACGTGTAGGAAGAGAGGAAAGTGATTGGTTCTCAGTGAATGTAGGTTTGCGGC
This sequence comes from Panulirus ornatus, assembly GCF_036320965.1. Classification (NCBI taxonomy): domain Eukaryota; kingdom Metazoa; phylum Arthropoda; class Malacostraca; order Decapoda; family Palinuridae; genus Panulirus; species Panulirus ornatus. Next base: position 17,225,445 of record NC_092253.1, read on the forward strand.
AGGGGTGTGTGATGTCTCCATGGTTGTTTAATTTGTTTATGGATAGGGTTGTTAGGGAGGTGAATGCAAGAGTTTTGGAAAGAGGGGCAAGTATGAAGTCTGTTGGGGATGAGAGAGCTTGGGAAGTGAGTCAGTTGTTGTTCGCTGATGATACAGCGCTGGTGGCTGATTCAAGTGAGAAACTGCAGAAGCTGGTGACTGAGTTTGGTAAAGTGTGTGAAAGAACAAAGTTAAGAGTAAATGTGAATAAGAGCAAGGTTATTAGGTACAGTAGGGTTGAGGGTCAATTCAATTGGGAGGTGAGTTTGAATGGAGAAAAACTGGAGGAAGTGAAGTGTTTTAGATATATGGGAGTGGATCTGGCAGCGGATGGAACCATGGAAGCGGAAGTGGATCATAGGGTGGGGGAGGGGGCGAAAATTCTGGGAGCCTTGAAGAATGTGTTGAAGTCGAGAACATTATCTCGGAAAGCAAAAATGGGTATGTTTGAAGGAATAGTGGTTCCAACAATGTTGTATGGTTGCGAGGCGTGGACTATGGATAGAGTTGTGCGCAGGAGGATGGATGTGCTCGAAATGAGATGTTTGAGGACAATGTGTGGTGTGAGGTGGTTTGATCGAGTAAGTAACGTAAGGGTAAGAGAGATGTGTGGAAATAAAAGGAGCGTGGTTGAGAGAGTAGAAGAGGGTGTTTTGAAATGGTTTGGTCACATGGAGAGAATGAGTGAGGAAAGATTGACCAAGAGGATATATGTGTCGGATGTGGAGGGAACGAGGAGAAGAGGGAGACCAAATTGGAGGTGGAAAGATGGAGTGAAAAAGATTTTGTGTGATCGGGGCCTGAACATGCAGGAGGGTGAAAGGAGGGCAAAGAATAGAGTGAATTGGAGCGATGTGGTATACCGGGGTTGACGTGCTGTCAGTGGATTGAATCAAGGCATGTGTATGGGGGTGGGTTGGGCCATTTCTTTCGTCTGTTTCCTTGCGCTACCTCGCAAACGCGGGAGACAGCGACAAAGCAAAAAAAAAAAAATATATATATATATATATATATATATATATATATATATATATATATATATATATATATATACATATATATATATATATATATATATATATATATATATATATATATATATATATATATATATATGTATATATATATATATATTTTTTTTTTTTTTTTTTTTTTTATACTTTGTCGCTGTCTCCCGCGTTTGCGAGGTAGCGCAAGGAAACAGACGAAAGAAATGGCCCAACCCCCCCCCCCCATACACATGTACATACACACGTCCACACACGCAAATATACATACCTACACAGCTTTCCATGGTTTACCCCAGACGCTTCACATGCCTTGATTCAATCCACTGACAGCACGTCAACCCCTGTATACCACATGACTCCAATTCACTCTATTCCTTGCCCTCCTTTCACCCTCCTGCATGTTCAGGCCCCGATCACACAAAATCTTTTTCACTCCATCTTTCCACCTCCAATTTGGTCTCCCTCTTCTCCTCGTTCCCTCCACCTCCGACACATATATCCTCTTGGTCAATCTCTCCTCACTCATTCTCTCCATGTGCCCAAACCATTTCAGAACACCCTCTTCTGCTCTCTCAACCACGCTCTTTTTATTTCCACACATCTCTCTTACCCTTACGTTACTTACTCGATCAAACCACCTCACACCACACATTGTCCTCAAACATCTCATTTCCAGCACATCCATCCTCCTGCGCACATCTCTATCCATAGCCCACGCCTCGCAACCATACAACATTGTTGGAACCACTATTCCCTCAAACATACCCATTTTCGCTTTCCGAGATAATGTTCTCGACTTCCACACATTTTTCAAGGCTCCCAAAATTTTCGCCCCCTCCCCCACCCTATGATCCACTTCCGCTTCCATGGTTCCATCCGCTGACAGATCCACTCCCAGATATCTAAAACACTTCACTTCCTCCAGTTTTACTCCATTCAAACTCACCTCCCAATTGACTTGACCCTCACCCCTACTGTACCTAATAACCTTGCTCTTATTCACATTTACTCTCAACTTTCTTCTTCCACACACTTTACCAAACTCAGTCACCAGCTTCTGCAGTTTCTCACATGAATCAGCCACCAGCGCTGTATCATCAGCGAACAACAACTGACTCACTTCCCAAGCTCTCTCATCCCCAACAGACTTCATACTTGCCCCTCTTTCCAGGACTCTTGCATTTACCTCCCTTACAACCCCAACAAGGCAGCAGGTTTGGATGGTATTGCAGTGGAATTTATAAAAAAAGGGGGTGACTGTATTGTTGACTGGTTGGTAAGGTTATTTAATGTATGTATGACTCATGGTGAGGTGCCTGAGGATTGGCGGAATGCGTGCATAGTGCCATTGTACAAAGGCAAAGGGGATAAGAGTGAGTGCTCAAATTACAGAGGTATAAGTTTGTTGAGTATTCCTGGTAAATTGTATGGGAGGGTATTGATCGAGAGGGTGAAGGCATGTACAGAGCATCAGATTGGGGAAGAGCAGTGCGGTTTCAGAAGTGGTAGAGGATGTGTGGATCAGGTGTTTGCTTTGAAGAATGTATGTGAGAAATACTTAGAAAAGCAAATGGATTTGTATGTAGCATTTATGGATCTGGAGAAGGCATATGATAGAGTTGATAGAGATGCTCTGTGGAAGGTATTAAGAATATATGGTGTGGGAGGCAAGTTGTTAGAAGCAGTGAAAAGTTTTTATCGAGGATGTAAGGCATGTGTACGTGTAGGAAGAGAGGAAAGTGATTGGTTCTCAGTGAATGTAGGTTTGCGGCAGGGGTGTGTGATGTCTCCATGGTTGTTTAATTTGTTTATGGATATATATATATATATATATATATATATATATATATATATATATATATATATATATATATATATATGTATATATATATATATATATATATATATATATATATATATATATATATGTATATATATATATATATATATATATATATATATATATATATATATATATATATATATATATATATATATATATATATAACAGTAGGGTTGTGGGTCAAGTCAATTGGGAGGTGAGTTTGAATGGAGAAAAACTGGAGGAAGTGAAGTGTTTTAGATATCTGGGAGTGGATCTGGCAGCGGATGGAAACATGGAAGCGGAAGTGGATCATAGGGTGGGGGAGGGAGCGAAAATTCTGGGAGCCTTGAAGAATGTGTGGAAGTCGAGAACATTATCTCGGAAAGCAAAAATGGGTATGTTTGAAGGAATAGTGGTTCCAACAATGTTGTATGGTTGCGAGGCGTGGACTATGGATAGAGTTGTGCGCAGGAGGATGGATGTGCTGGAAATGAGATGTTTGAGGACAGTGTGTGGTGTGAGGTGGTTTGATCGAGTAAGTAACGTAAGGGTAAGAGAGATGTGTGGAAATAAAAAGAGCGTGGTTGAGAGAGCAGAAGAGGGTGTTTTGAAATGGTTTGGTCACATGGAGAGAATGAGTGAGGAAAGATTGACCAAGAGGATATATGTGTCGGAGGTGGAGGGGACGAGGAGAAGAGGGAGACCAAATTGGAGGTGGAAAGATGGAGTGAAAAAGATATTGTGTGATCGGGGCCTGAACATGCAGGAGGGTGAAAGGAGGGCAAGGAATAGAGTGAATTGGAGCGATGTGGTGTACCGGGGTTGACGTGCTGTCAGTGGATTGAATCAAGGCATGTGAAGCGTCTGGGGTAAACCATGGAAAGCTGTGTAGGTATGTATATGTGCGTGTGTGGACGTATGTATATACATGTGTATGGGGGTGGGTTGGGCCATTTCTTTCGTCTGTTTCCTTGCGCTACCTCGCAAACGCGGGAGACAGCGACAAAGCAAAAAAAAAAAAAAAATATATATATATATATATATATATATATATATATATATATATATATATATATATATATATATATATATATATGTATATATGTATACGTTGAGATGTATAGGTATGTATATGTGCGTGTGTGGACGTGTATGTATATACATGTGTATGTAGGTGGGTTGGGCCATTCTTTCGTCTGTTTCCTTGCGCTACCTCCCTAACGCGGGAGACAGCGAAAAATCATAATAATAATAATAATAATAATAGTAAAAACCTCTAGATATGCTGTCGTATTCAATTATATGTGAGTTAGAGAAAATCTGCTTCCAGCTTAAACGAATATATTCATTATATATATTCATTTATTACACTTAATCGCCTTTTCCCGCGTCAGCGAAGTAGCGGAAGGAAACAGACGAAGAATGGCTCAATCACTCATATACACACATATACATACATATACATTTCAATATATACATATACATATACCGACATACACATATATACATACTTGCTGCCTTCATCCATTCTATTCCTTGCACGCCTCTCACTCTCCTGTATGTTCAGGCCCCGATCGCCTAAAATCTTTTTCACTCCATCCTTCCACCCGCTTCTCTTTATTCCCTCCACCTATGACATATATATCCTCTTTGTCAATCCTTTTTCACTCATTCTCTGCCTTTGTCCACGCCATTTCAACACACCCTATTCTACTCTCTCAACCACACTCTTTTTATTACCACACATTTCTCTTACCCTTTCATTTCTTACTCGATCCAACCACATCACGCACATATTGTCCTCAAACATTTCATATCCAACACATCCACCCCATCCTCACAACCTTATCTATAGCCCATGCCTCGCAACCATATAACATTGTTGGAACCACTATTCCTTCAAACATACAAATTTTTGCTCTCCGAGGTAACGTTCTCGCCTTCCACACATTCTTTAACGCTCCTAGAATCTTCACCCCCTCCCCCACCCTGTGACTCACTTCCGCTTCCATGGTTCCATCCACTGCTAGGTTCACTCCCTGATATCTAAAACACTTTACTTCCTCTGGTTTCTCTCCATTCAAACATACCTCCCAATTAACATGTCCCCCAACCCTACTGGACCTAATCAACTTGCTCTTACTCATATTTACTCTCAGCTTTCTTCTTTCTCACACTTTACCTAACTCAGTCATCAACTTCTGCAGTTTCTCACCCGAATAAGCCATCAGCAATGTATCATCAGCGAACAACAACTGACTCACTTCTCAAGCCCTCTCATCCACAACATCCTCTCTTCAAAACTTTTGCATTCACCTCCCTAACCACCCCATCCATAAACAAATTAAACAGCCATAGAGACATCATGCACCCCTGCTGCAAACCAACATTCACTGGGAACCAATCACTTTCCTCTCTTCCTACTCGTACACATGCCTTACATTACTGATAAAAGCTTTTCACTGTTTCTAGCAACTTACCTCCCACACCGTACACTATCAATAGCTTCCACAAAGCATCTGTATCAACTCTTATCATAAGCCTTCTTCAGATCCATAAATGCTACTTACAAATCCATTTGCTTTTCTAAGTATTTCTCGCATACATTCTTCAAAGCAAACTCCTGATCTACATATCCTGTTCCACTTCTGAAACCACACTGCTCTTCCCCAGTCTGATGCTCTGTACATGCATTTACCCTCTCAATCCATACCCTTCCGTATGATTTCACAGGAATACTCACCAAACTTATGCCTCTGTAATTTGAACACTCATCTTTATCCCCTTTACCTTTGTACAATGGCACTACGAATGCATTCCGCTAATCCTCAGGCATTTCACCATGATCTATACATATACTGAATATCCTTACCAACCAATCAACAACATAGTCACCCCCTTATTTAGCAAATTCTACTGCAATACCATCCAAACCCGCCGCCTTTCCGGCTTTCATCTTCCGCAAAGCTTTCATTACCTCTTCTCTGTTTACCAAACCATTCTCCCTGGCCCTCTCACTTCGCATACCACCCCGACCAAAACACCCTATATCTGCCACTCTATCATCTAACGCATTCAACAAACCTTCAAAATACTCACTCCATCTCCTCACTTCATCACTACTTGTTATTACCTCCACGTTTGCCCCCTTCACCGATGTTCCCATTTGTTCTCTTGTCTTACGCACTTTATTTACCTCCTTCCAGAACATCTTTTTATTCTCCCTAAAATTTAATGATACTCTCTCACCCCAACTCTCATTTGCCCTCTTTTGACGGACTCCACCTACAATTCCCAGGACGATGAGTAAAAGTTAACTTTTTAGTGGCTATATCACCGACAGCACAGACAGAAGCAGACCATCTCTGATGACAATCTCATCCCAGAGGTGCCAACCTTACCCTGCTACGGCATAAACTGTAGCCTCAAAGCCACAAGATCCTCAAACAAGGGATAGTATGACTAAATGATGACATTAGTACTAACACTACTGATGATAATGAAAGTAATAATAAAGATAGTCATAATAATAATAGTGATAATAAAGACACTACAATTATTGCTAATTTTATATATATATATATATATATATATATATATATATATATATATATATATATATATATATATATATATATATATATATATATATATTTTGGAAACTAATTTTCGTTTATCTTATTTGCATATAGATTTAGTATCATCTAAAGCAAAGCCTTTGGGAAGTATATAGGCTCAGGGTAATGCAGTTAACTGCGAGTGGCAATACTGTAGCAGGTTCACTACGGCACAGCACAGTAGTACTGCACAACACAGTAGTACTACACAGCACAGTAGTACTACACAGCACAGTAGTACTGCACAGCACTGTAGTACTGCACATCACAGTAGTACTACACAGCACAGTAGTACTGCACAACACAGTAGTACTACACAGCACAGTAGTACTACACAGCACAGTAGTACTGCACAGCACAGTAGTACTGCACATCACAGTAGTACTACACAGCACAGTAGTACTGCACAACACAGTAGTACTACACAGCACAGTAGTACTGCACAGCACTGTAGTACTGCACATCACAGTAGTACTACACAACAAAGAAGTACAACACAGCACAGCAGTACCACACAGTACAGTAGTACTGCACAGCACTGTTGTACTGAATAGCACAGTTGTACTGCACAGTACAGTAGTACAACACAGCACAGTAGTACAACACAGTGCAGTAGTACAACACAGCACAGTAGTACAACACAGCAGTAGGTTTCCTCTATCAGGAAGCGTTACCATCAGCAGCTCTCCTCTAGTAGGAAGCGTTACCAACAGTATACGTAAAATGTAAATACCTCGATGACCATCTCTTTCTCTTCATCGTCGCTCTTGGACGGGAAAAGGGAGCAAAAATTATAGTATTCCTACTCAAAAAAATTATCAAATTCCTAGTCAAAAAAATTATAGTATTCCTACTCAAAAAATCATCGTATTCCTACTCAAAAAAATTATCAAATTCCTAGTCAAAAAAATTATAGTATTCCTACTCAAAAAATTATAGTATTCCTATTCAAAAGAATAGTATATAATACTATGCATACTAGCTACTGATGACCTGTGTTGTATGGCAATCATACATCAAATCTAAGAAGAGTAAGCTGTATTCTCTACACAAAATTTTGCCTGATGTAGCGCGCATGCTCGCTTCTTGTAGGAAATTCAAAAATGATAATGTTTGGTCATCCTCACCCTAACCTGACATCCACATACAGTGCTATCCTAACCCTGGGTACATCACAGATGTGTGACTACATGTACTCATTACCCGTACAGTGAACCGTACGGTACTGTGTACTGATACTTACCTTCGTGTCTGCCTGGACAAATTGTCTAGGGTACAGAGGATACAGCACTACAGAAAAGCTCATGATTCTCTCTGATGTGACAAATTTAGTTTCCTTCATTGAAGAGTAAAATGCTAAGGCATGATATGGAGTTATTACACTTTAATCTCATAAATATAGTTTTCAAGAGTAGTCAACATTCTACTGTCTGTCATCATGAGCAGGGAGGGAGGACTTACCTCAAATATCTTCTTGGTTACGTCGACCTGAAGTTTGCTGAGCATTTCTAGATCCTTCTCCTCCAGGAGTCGGTCGCCATAGACGCGCTGTGTCTCGTGTAGCCAGCAGCGGAGCAGCTCCAGAGGCGCCTTGACCGTCTCCCCCGTACAGAACAGGAGACCCTGAAGCATCAACACTCGGCCACGTCAAGATACATAACCAAAACCGATAATGACTGTCTAATCTTTACTAGCAATACCAGGAAGTTACCTGCAACTACCAGGAAGTTACCTGCAACTACCAGGAAGTTACCTGCAACTACCAGGAAGTTACCTGTAACTACCAGGAAGTTACCTGCAACTACCAGGAAGTTACCTGCAAATACCAAATACCAGGAAGTTACCTACAAATACTAAATACCAGGAAGTTACCTGCAAATACCAAATACCAGGAAGTTACCTGCAACTACCAGGAAGTTACCTGCAACTACCAGGAGGTTACCTTCAAATACCAGGAAGTTACCTGCAAATACCAAATACCAGGAAGTTACCTGCAACTACCAGGAAGTTACCTGCAACTACCAGGAGGTTACCTTCAAATACCAGGAAGTTACCTGCAACTACCAGGAAGTTACCTACAACTACCAGGAAGTTACCTGCAAATACCAGGAAGTTACCTGCAAATACCAGGAAGTTACCTGTAACTACCAAATACCAGGAAGTTACCTACAAATACCAGGAAGTTGCCTACAAATACCAGGAAGTTACCTGCAAATACCAGGAAGTTACCTGTAACTACCAAATACCAGGAAGTTACCTGTAACTACCAGGAAGTTACCTGCAACTACCAGGAAGTTACCTGTAACTACCAAATACCAGGAAGTTACCTGTAACTACCAAATACCAGGAAGTTACCTACAAATACCAGGAAGTTGCCTACAAATACCAGGAAGTTACCTGCAAATACCAGGAAGTTACCTGTAACTACCAAATACCAGGAAGTTACCTGTAACTACCAGGAAGTTACCTGCAACTACCAGGAGGTTACCTTCAAATACCAGGAAGTTACCTGCAAATACCAAATACCAGGAAGTTACCTGCAACTACCAGGAAGTTACCTGCAACTACCAGGAGGTTACCTTCAAATACCAGGAAGTTACCTGCAACTACCAGGAAGTTACCTACAACTACCAGGAAGTTACCTGCAAATACCAGGAAGTTACCTGCAAATACCAGGAAGTTACCTGTAACTACCAAATACCAGGAAGTTACCTACAAATACCAGGAAGTTGCCTACAAATACCAGGAAGTTACCTGCAAATACCAGGAAGTTACCTGTAACTACCAAATACCAGGAAGTTACCTGTAACTACCAAATACCAGGAAGTTACCTGCAACTACCAGGAAGTTACCTGCAAATACCAGGAAGTTACCTGTAACTACCAAATACCAGGAAGTTACCTGTAACTACCAAATACCAGGAAGTTACCTACAAATACCAAATACCAGGAAGTTACCTACAAATATCAGGAAGTTGCCTACAAATACCAGGAAGTTACCTGCAACTACCAAATACCAGGAAGTTACCTACAAATACCAGGAAGTTACCTGCAACTACCAAATACCAGGAAGTTACCTACAACTACCAAATACCAGGAAGTTACCTGCAAATACCAGGAAGTTACCTGTAACTACCAAATACCAGGAAGTTACCTGCAACTACCAAATACCAGGAAGTTACCTGCAAATACCAGGAAGTTACCTGTAACTACCAAATACCAGGAAGTTACCTGCAACTACCAAATACCAGGAAGTTACCTGCAACTACCAAATACCAGGAAGTTACCTGCAACTACCAAATACCAGGAAGTTACCTACAAATACCAGGAAGTTACCTGCAACTACCAAATACCAGGAAGTTACCTGCAACTACCAAATACCAGGAAGTTACCTACAAATACCAGGAAGTTACCTGTAACTACCAAATACCAGGAAGTTACCTGCAACTACCAAATACCAGGAAGTTACCTACAAATACCAGGAAGTTACCTGCAACTACCAAATACCAGGAAGTTACCTGCAACTACCAAATACCAGGAAGTTACCTACAAATACCAGGAAGTTACCTGCAACTACCAAATACCAGGAAGTTACCTACAACTACCACGAAGTTACCTGCAAACACATGAAATAACATACTAATAACTCTCTCTCTCTCTCTCTCTCTCTCTCTCTCGACTTGGTATCGAGAGGTTTATCATCATCTGTACAACGAGCCGCCAACTCAGTGTACGTCAAGTTAGTTACGTTCCTGTAGCCCGAGAGGTTGATATGTTGATCCCACTCGTCTGTCATCATAGTAATCATCCTAAAATCTGGTCTAGATACGTTGAAGATGTGTGGCCATTGTGGCCATCTTCCCAAAAACGTGATGTTTTCATAAATTGAATAACATCCATACCAACATTAAATTCAAGATTGAATGGGAAAAAAGAAGGCAAACTGCCAGTTCTTGATGCGTTCATAACTAGGGAACCCGATCATTTGTCTTTTAAAAGTCTACAGGAAGCCTGCCAAATCTGAGAACTATATTCATCATTCTTCTGTACAGGATTCTTCTGTAAAACTGTCTGTAGTTATGTCTATGTTTTTAAGAGACTAAGGACATGTGATCACATAAGTCTGGTGGAGGAATGTATACATATAAGACATATCTTTAGGAAGTTATGTTATCGTAAATGGGTTGTGAATAAGGCTTACTAGAAAGCATTATGTTATCGTAAATGGGTTGTGAATAAAACTTACTAGAAAGCTAGTAAGACATTTAATGCATCTGATAACCAAAATGTGGATAATGATGATGGGTCTAAACGTTTAGTGTCGCCCTATTCTCCTAACTTAGATAATGTAAGACAAGTACAAAAAAAAAACTGCTTTTAATGTTGCCTTCCAATGTAACAACACTATCAGTAAGACCTTAATTAAAAGTAGGCCAAATTACCAGAAAATTGGGAGAGGCTACGGCGCCAACAACCTATTGACACTGTACCCTTCATATGATTGTTACCGTAACGTCACTGAATCTGTCTTAACTGCAAATACTAAGAATCATTAATTTGTCCCCAGGTGTAACTTTAAAGCCTATCTTATCATTACCCAAATCATCATGATAGAATCATCAAGGAACGAAAACATTGAGAAAAATAGTTGCACACACATCTCGTTACCCGGGTCCACCCCACCCACACAAACTCCCTTAACCACAAGGCACCCAGAACTTTCCCTTTATCGGTCAGGTCAGTATGTAATCGAGGATGGCACAGGAGAGACGAGACGTTTGTGCTGGTGTTTACATGAATCAAATCTATGAACTGTTTGAACCTGATGAGGTGGATTGTCTCCGTGAAACATGTATTGATGCATATATACATGAATTACATGTTACATAAAATTATCTGAACTACTGAATTATGATTTTACCTTCATATTATATATATATATATATATATATATATATATATATATATATATATATATATATATATATATATATATATATATATCTTTTCTTTCTTTCATACTATTCGCCATTTCCCGCGTTAGCAAGGTAGCGTTAAGAACAGAGGACTGGGCCTCTGAGGGAATATCCTCACCTGGCCTCGTTCTCTGTTCCTTCTTTTGGAAAATTAAAAAAAAACGAGAGGGGAGGATTTCCAGCCCCCCGCTCCCTCCCCTTTTCGTCGCCTTCTACGACACGCAGGGAATACGTGGGAAGTATTCTTTCTCCCCTATCCCCAGGGATAAATATATATATATATATATATATATATTTTTCTTTTTTCTTTCTTTTAAACTATTCGCCATTTCCCGCGTTAGCGAGGTAGCATTAAGAACAGAGGACTGGGCCTTTGAGGGAATACCCTCACCTGGCCCAATTCTCTGTTCCTTCTTTTGGAAAAAAAAAAAAAAAAAAAAAAAAACGAGAGGGGAGGATTTCCAGCCCCCCGCTCCCTCCCCTTTTAGTCGCCTTCTACGACACGCAGGGAATACGTGGGAAGTATTCTTAATCCCCTATCCCCAGGGATCATATATATATATATATATATATATATATATATATATATATATATATATGTGTGTGTGTGTGTGTGTGTGTGTGTGTGTGCGCGCGCGCAAAATTCAGACAGAAGAAAAAACTGTTTGGAAAGGAGACTAATTATGTGAGAGAAACAGGGCAACAGGCGAGAAAATCGGGAAAGAGGATAAGTTGGGAAGTGGTGAAATACAGAGATGAGATGATGAAGAGATGGAGTGGGTATTCTGAAACCTGGTGAGTGTGCGTGATGACAGAGTGGCAGATGTAGGGCAGTGTGGGTTGCGGTAGTAGTATGCACAGGGACACAGGTCATGGCAAGTGGCCTGGTTAAAAAAGGAGTTATGGAAGCCTTGCTGATGGTGGAGCGTGGCAAGGCGACTGGAGAGGATGGAGTTGCTGATGAGTTTCTCAAGAAAGAAGGTTACTGTGTTGCTGATTGGTCAGTTATGATTTATAATGTACAGCCGGATCATGACAGGTGCCTGAGGATTGCCTGAATGCCTTTATCACACCATTGTATAAATGCCAGGGAAACAAAAGTGAATATTCAAAATTACGTTGGTGTAAGTTTGTTCAGCATACCTGGTACGTCGTATGGAAACATGGTGTCATGCATGGAGGTTCAGAACGGGAAAGAACAACGTGGCTTCAGTATGGTAGAGGATGGGTGGACCAGGTTATTGTGGTGAAGAATACGTGTGAGAAATGCTTAGGAAAAAAAAACAAACAATGATTTGTCTGTCATTTATGACTCTGGAGAGGGTGTATGATAGGGCTGACAGACATGCACTTTGGAAGATGTTACAGATAAATGGAGCGGGGAGAAAGTTGCCTGAAGCTTGAGAACCTGATCAAGAGAGAAAGCGTGTGTACAAGTTGAATGAGAAGCGAGTGAGAGTTTCCAGGTGAAGAAGGGTCTGCGGCAGGGATGTGCAATGTCACCATGGCTGTTTGATTTGTTTATGGATCGGGTGGTGAGGGAGGACCATGGGAAGAATAGCAGGTATTCAGACTGCAGGGGGTTAGGGGGATCTGGGAGGTGAGTCTGTTGTTGTTTGCTGATGACAGCGATTGTGGCAGATTAGGTGTGAGAAACTGCAGTAGCTTGTGGCTGACGTTCGGACTTGTGTATGAAAAAAGAAAGTTGTGAGCAAATGTAAATAACTGTCAGGTGTTTAGGTATACCAGCGCGAAGAGAAGCACAGTTGGAATTTGAGTCTGAGAGGAAATAACTTAGAGGAAATGGAGTATTTTAGGCACCTGGGAGTTGATATTGTAGCAAGTGGAAGTTGAAATGAACCATAAGGTGGATGAAGGAGCTATGATCCTGACGCACTGCGAAGTGTGGAGAAAGAGAGATCATTACTGGTGATGGCAAAGACGGGCATGCTTGACGGTAAAGTGCCTACGACGGTGTTGTAGAGATGGCAGCCTAGAATCTAGATAAGAAAGTCTAAAAAAAGACGAATATATTCAAAATGAAACGCTTAAGGACAGTATGCGATGTGAATAAGGTTGATAGTATAAGAAATGATAACACAGGAGATAGGTGGGGTAAGAAATAGAGCTGCCTGAGAGAACAGAAGAGGGTGCAATGAAATGGTTTGGACATATGAAGACGGTGAATGAGGTTCGCAAAGAGGATATACGTGTCAAACATGGGAGGGAAAATGAGAAGGGGGAGACAAAACTGGAGATGGAAGGAAGGAGTGTGATCATATCTGCAGCTAAATACAAGTAGGTTGGTCATCTTTCTTTTACCTGGAATATATTTGTGAGATCCCGGAGGTTGAAGATGTAATGGAACTTGGTGGCGGTGGGAAGGAATGTAAAGGTGACCTTCTGATGCAGTTGGAGAGCTGCTTGAACCAGTGGCTCAGTCATCTGCAAGGTAGAGAGATTCATAGAACATATACAACAGTGAGAGTTCCAGTATCATGAAGTGATAAGACGAGTAGGGTAGGAACTGTAACAGGAAACATGTCGAACCAGTTCAGATTAAAAGACAAGGAAAAATATATATTGGTTAATTAATGTATAAAAAGCCATTTCTGCTTAGGAGGAATAGCTCTATGAGCAGTAGAAAGAGCACTTGCTGACAGGGTAATACACCTCAACCAATGTGGTAACCGCGAGGCCGGCCAGCTGGTTCTTGTTCACAGAGACATTCACTATACAGCAACTCGCCCAAGCCTGTGACGCCGCTGGATCGGTAATGTAGTTGGTCTATTCCGGACCTTCAAACTATGTTACACACAACAACTGGGATCCTGTCACTGCCAGGATTCATCTATTCTTTTTGAGAAATAGAGAAATAGTTTACCATAGTTTACCATACTTGGGTTAACATGTCTCCCCTTCATACATAGCCCTATAAGCACTGAAGATCAAGGCCCACATGATAAGGGAGAACTTTTAAGAAATAATGATCAAAACAAAGAAACTTATTCTAACTAATTTTCTGGCCTTCGCTTTAGATCGTCCTCTTCTGAAAGTGCCTGAGAACCATCTGGATATTCTCTTCGAACGAGAAAATCCTCAAGAAGCCTTACTCTCAGTGTTCTCGCAACCAGTCCTGACTGAGAGTGAAGGACCAGACTCTTGATCCAGCACAAAATCTTTACAGACACACAACTAGGAACCTGTACGATTAGAAAAAAGAAAACGTTCTGTATAACCTCCCATAAGGCTGATGAAATCCTCAAGTATTTTGACTGGAGAAGAAAGAAAGGACAGTACCACTCGAGATTTGTTCCTAAACCTAACCGTCTCATCAGTTGCCTGAGGGGAACGGTTAATAGTCTTCATCGGGATAACTGACCCTCAAACTATTGTAGATATTTGCATCCACACATTGCATAAATCTTCCTTTCCTTTCCCTTGCGATCTTAACGCTAAAAGGAACAAAGCCTTTATAAAAAGGTGAGCTATATGACCCATGAGACCGTAAACCATGTAACAGGTAAAGGGCCTTCGTGTGATCCATCCATGGCCGAGATAAGGAAGTTTTAAGTTTCCTTAAACAAAAGATCTCAGTAGTCCACACTAAGCTCAGTTACAAATACTCATCTTAAATCCTACGGAAGAGAATTCTTGCCAAACTCTCATGTACAATATTCTTCTGCTATTGGCTTTGTCCGTCTTGAGAAAGATGCAAGAATTTGAGATGTATGTAGCACAACCGCTCGAACAGCACTTTCCTCGAGTTTCCGTGTCAGAAACTGATCTGAGAGCATGTGGTAACACTGATGAGAAAGAAGCTTTTTCCTTGAAGGTTTTGATAGCATTTAACTTGTTCTCTCCTGAGCAAATTCTTTATGAGGCACTTCTTTACCTTGACGAGGAATTTTCTCTATCTTTGGATTTTGTCTTCGAAGATTGTCTCACGGTATGACCGTTTTATGATACGCTCCGCCTCTTTGATGGAATCTGGTCTGTACATGAAAAAAAAAATGCGTAATTTCTGGTAGAATTTCTTCTCTCTAGTAAAACAGATGAGAAGTTGTTGATGCTACACTGTCAAAGCTGACTTGTTCACGTTCTTCATCGAGCTGCCTGGATCATCTGAAGCCTTTGGAAATGGATGAAGTGGATGAAAGAGAACATCCCTCATTTGTAGTTTCCTACATTTTGAAATATGCGTATTTCCTGCATCTATTTCCATCATATTAAGATTACATATGTAATTGCAAGAATTCTACACAATATGTCATTCGGTCAGTCCTAAAAAAGATATTCATATATCATTACGAACAAAAGGCATCAGGTTGACACGGGATTCACGTACAATTTGACTTCTTATGATCACGTACTGATCTGACGTAGGTAAGACTGCTCAGCCACACAGACTGGCTAAGGCCTCCATCCTGGAGTATGGGTCATACGACTACATAACCACATAGAGCCCTTTTCTAGAGTATATGAAGCCCTTTTGTCGAATCAATGTAAATCTAAGAATACCAAAAGCCGACACCTGAAGCAGCATCTTCTGATTCGGTAACTTCGGCCAGCTTTGCTTTACAAAAGTGTTTGAAGCTGCACTGTTGTCCCCAAGCAAGCTTCATCTGGCATTAACAAACCTATCTCTCCTTGCTGAAATCAACAACTCCTTTAAGAAAATCGTCCTGCGGACATTCTCTTGGAACGATTGAGATGATATCTTGGATCAATTATAGACTACCTCGCATCTTCCATAAATCCATCTCACAAATGTTCTCGTCTGCAGAGAAGCAAATTTTCTCAGGGTGAAAACTTTTTTGACGACATCAACAAGGAGGAGGGACTGACAGATGGGTAAAGACTGTCATGGCTTTCATGCTCCCGCTTCCTAAGACAAGCTACCCATTCTTCCCTAAATTCCCTTCCTAACTGCTGACGTCTGATAAAAGTTTGTTTCAGAGTACAGCCAGGGCTATTTTTTTTTTCCTCGTAAGCCGAATCTAACCGACTGTTTATATACGAATGGAAGTTTATTTACTTGTGTTGTAGAAAATGAAACTCTGCAAGTTTCCATTAAGTATATTGAAAAATGGATTCACATTCACCAGTTGCCTGGCACAGTTATCATTATGTTAAGTTCTTCATTGGTTAAGCTAGTAGAAGTTTTCTGAAATCTAGATTTAGTAGTTAAGACTTTCTTTTCTCACAGGTGGATTTCAGACGTGCCATCGACTCCCCGAAACGTGTACTGAAAAGGCATCTGAAAACATGCGAAATCTGCGATCATACTTCACCAGGGCTCTGACCTTATCGTGACCCGTGAAGACCTGAAGCAAATGGGGACAAGTAGGTTTCTCTCGTAACGGAATAGATCCGTTTGAAGGGTTTAAAGTAATCATATTCTTCTTGAAGCCATCGCAGCTTTTTTTTTTTATGAAGGTCTGAAATGTCTTTCATGAAAATGGACTGACCCTTCTTATGTCCTGCTTGAAGTCGATCATCTCTTTGTCTTATGATGCTAGTAGGAAGAGAGAAACTTGCGATGACTGTGAAAGCTCCCCAGCGTAAAACAAGACCCAGCCTTTTAGAATCGTTTCTCTTCTAAGTGAGTAGAACCCAAACCTTCTCAGAAGTGATAATGGAAACCAGCTTCAGGATTGGCTAAGCTATCAAGGTTGTAACGCAGAGCAACGTCCTAATAAACCAAACTGATAGTGTGATCCATTCTCAAGATCTCACGTGCTGCCTCCAAAAATTGAGTGTCTTAGAGACAAATTGTGCCACTGAGTAGCCACTTCCCAGCAGGCTGTGAGGCACACGTTATGCCTTCTTATTGCTGTACTGAAAAGGTTGTCTTCCTCCGAGGCAGCTTGAGGAATAGCCAGTGACTAGGCAGGGACAGAAGACTCCATCACCAAGTTAGCTGAATTTAAGGATTCATCGAAGTTTAGTGCAGGACGAGACCTTGATAATAAAGAGAAAGACACTGACCCCAAGAAACCAAGTTTGGACATCAAACTCTTGTCTGTCCACACAGGATTCTCCCTTTCCTCTGCGTCAAAACATGGCAAACCTCTCAAATTTTCTCCTTTTCTTCAAGATGAGTAAGTGAGGTAAGAAACGCTGTTCAAGCAGCGTATTTATGGACGTGAGGACTGCTTACGCCAAGGGTGAAGAGATGTTTAGCCGTGCGAAGTACACTTAGAAAGTCAACAGTTGTAGTCCTCAGACAGCCAACCATATAACAAACCGAGTCTTGCCGAAATGGCATTTGGTCAAAGTATTCACAACATCATCTGCAGGTGTTGAAGGAAAGCAAAATATCAAGAAAAGAGACAGGATAATAAAGCATAACGTAGCGGACATATATGCACGACACTGTGAAGACAGATGAAACTCATATTCTTTAGATGCCATGACTCACACCACATATGATACTTTCTCGAACAACCTGTGTAGTTAAACCTTCCTCCTCTTCTGACCGGTTCAATCTATCGTTGATTCACCAACTGATAAAGCCTTTATTTTTGGTGCCTTATTTTCCTTTGACTCAATATTGGATGATTCTGCTTCTATTCTTCCGCCCACCGTGTCCTCACACCGAACCAGCATCATCCTCTTTAGCCTCCTCGCTCAAGATCTTCCAAGTGCTCTTCCAGCGTAAGATGAACAGGGAGTGTGGCTCAAAAGGCACACCTCCTCGAGTTCTAAAGCAATATGCCTCTGAGGTAGCACCAATCCTTGCTCACCTAGTTCGCCTCTCCATAAAAATCCAGACATTTTCTTCTACTTGTAGGCGGTCCGCATGCCTTGGCGCAGCCCATTCCTCAGAAAGGAGACCGCAACCCCTCCAACTTTCACCCCACTGCTCTCACTTCTGCTGTCTCCAAAGTCTCTCAAGATCTCACTTTCTCTTACACGTAGTACCCCTAGAATCCCATACCCTTCCTTCAGATCACCATTTCAGATTTCTTAAGTGTTAGATCTGGTGTTGATCTCTCCTATGTGACTCACCTCTGGTCCTCCACTCTCGACGATTTTGGCGAAACACTTCGCGTAGCTCTCGACATCACAGCATTTGGTTAGGTGTGGCATAAGTCTATTCTTTCTAAACTCCCCTCCTTTGGTTTCACTGCTTCTCTCTTCTCTAGTGTATAATTTCTTATCTGGCCGTCCCATCATGGCGGTCGTTGATGGAGAGACATCCCTCTCCTATCCTATCAACCATGGTGTCCCTCAAGGTTATGTCCTATCGACTACATTCCTCTTTTAGTAAATAGTATTCTCTCTTCTTCTTCTAACACTACTCACTCTACACCTAATGGTTCCACTTGAGACGAATCAACTCACTTTCTCTCTCCTCCTTCCTCCAATGCTCGTTTTCTTTTTAGAAATGATCATATATCTTTCTAATTTCACACTTGTGCAGTATCTTAAGACTGGGCAAGCAATAGCCTGAGTAGATGAAATAGTGCTACAGCGCAATGTCTGGCTATATCTCTTCCAAAGACTCATTTGTTTCCTTCTGTTCAATCTCAAGCACTAGACTTCAACCCTGTGATAACGTAAACATTTTGCACGTGACCACATCCGCCACACTATCCTGGAACCCCCCTACCCCCCAATTCAACATCAGGATGTCTGCTTCATAAAAAATGGGCGTGTGTGGGCGTGTGATAGTTTTTCTTTTTTTCTATTATACTCTGTCGCTGTCTCCCGCGTTAGCGAGGTAGCGCAAGGAAACAGAGAAAAAAATGGCTAAACCCACCCACATACACATGTATATACATACACGTCCAAACACGCACATATACATACCTATACATTTCAACGTATACATATATATACATACGCAGACATATACATATGTACACATGTACATAATTCATACTTGCTGCCTTTATTCATTCCCGTCGCAACCCCGCCACACATGGAATGGCAACCTCCTCCCCCAGCATGCGCGCGAGGTAGCGTTAGGAAAAGACAAAAAAGGCCACATTCGTTCACACTCAGTCTCTAGCTGTCATGTATAAAGCATCGAAAGCACAGATCCCTTTCCACATCCTGAGCCCCACAAAACTTTCCATGGTTTACCCAAGACGCTTCACATGCCCTAGTTCAATCCAATGGCAGCACGTCGACCCCGGTATACCACATCGTTCCAATTCACTCTATTCCTTGCACGCCTGTCACCCTCCTGCATGTTCAGGCCCCGATCGCTCAAAATCTTTTCACTTCGTCTTAAAACCTCCAATTTGGTCTCCCACTTCTCCTCGTTCACTCCACCTCTGACACATATATCCTCGTTGTCAATCTTTCCCCACTCATTCTCTCCATATTACCAAACCATTTCAAAACACCCTCTTCTGCTCTCTCAACCACACTCTTTTTACTACTACACCTCTCTCTTACCCTTTCATTACGTACTCGATCAAACCACCTCACACCACATACTGTCCTCAAACATCTCATTTCCAACACATCCACCCTCCTCCCCACAACTATATAGCCCACGCCTCGCAACCACATAACATTGTTGGAACCACAATTCCTTCAAACATGCCCATTTTTGCTTTCCAGATAACGTTCTAGACTTCCACATTTATTTTAACGCTCCCAGAACTTTCGCCCCTCCCCCACCCTGAGACTCACTTCCGCTATCATGGTTCCATCCGCTGCCAAATCCACTCCAAGATATCTAAGACACTTCACTTCCTCCAGTTTTTCTCCATTCAAACTTACCTCCCAATTGACTTGTCCCTCAACCCTACTGTACCTAATATCTTTGCTCTTATTCACATTTACTCTCAGCTTTCTTCTTTCACACACTTTACCAATTTCAGTCACCAGCTTCTGCAGTTTCTCACCCGAATCAACCAACAGAGCTGTAACACCAGCAAACAACAACTGACTCACTTCCCAAGCTCTCTCATCCACAACAGACTGCAAACTTGCCCCTCTCTCCAAAATTCTTCCATTCACCTCCCTAACAACCCCATCCATAAACAAATCAAACAACCATGGAGACATCACGCACCCCTGCCGCAAACCGGCATTCACAGGGAACCAATCACTTTCCTCTCTTCCTACTCGTACACATGCCTTACATCCTCGATAAAAACTGTTCACTGCTTCTAACAACTTGCCTCCCACACCATATATTCTTAATACCTTCCACAGAGCATCTCTATCATATGCCTTCTCCAGAACAATAAATGCTACATACAATTCCATTTGTTTTTCTAAGTATTTCTCACATACATTCTTCAAAGCAAACACCTGAACCTTACATCCTCTACCACTTCTGAAACCACACTGCTCTTCCCCAGTCTGATGCTCTGTACATTCTTTCACCCTCTCCATCAATACCCTCCCATATAATTCACAGGAATACTCAACAAACGTATACCTCTGTAATTTAAGCACTCACCTTTATCCCCTTTGCCTTTGTACAATGGCACTATGCATGCATTCCGCAAATCATCAGGCACCTTACCATGAGTCATACATACATTAGATATCCTTACCAACCCGTCATCAACACAGTTACCAACTTTTTTAATAAATTCCACTGCAATACCATCCAAACCCGCTGCCTTGCCAACTTTCATCTTACGCAAAGTTTTTACCACCTTTTCTCTGTTCAACAAATCATTCTCCCTAACCCTCTCACTTCGCACACCACCTCGACCAAAACACCCAATATCTGCCACTCTATCATCAAACACATTCAACAAAACTTCAAAGTACTCACTCCATCTTCTCATATCACCACTACTTGTTATTACCTCCCCATTAGCCCCCTTCACCGATGTTCCCATTTGTTCTCTTGTCTTACGCAAATTGTTCTCTTGTCTTACCCAAACTCTGATTTGCCCTCTTTTTCACCTCTTGCACCTTTCTCTTGACCTCCTGCCTCCCTCTTTTATACATCTCCCAGTCATTCACACTATTTCCTATTTCCCCGCAAAAATCGTCCAAATGCCTTTCTCTTCTCTTTCATTAATAATCTTACTTCTTCATCCCACCACTCACTACCTTTTCTAATCTGCCCACCTCTCACGCTTCTCATACCACAAGCATCTTTTGCATAAATCATCACTGCTTCCCTAAATACATCCCATTCCTCCCCCACTCCCCTTACGTCCTTTGCTCTCACCTTTTTCCATTCTGCACTCAGTCTCTCCTGATACTTCCTCACACAAGTCTCCTTCCCAAGCTCACTTACTCTCACCACTCTTCACCCCAACATTCTCTCTTTTCTCAAAACCTCTACAAATCTTCACCTTCGCCTCCACAAGATAATGATCAGACATCCCTCCAGTTGCACCTCTCAGCACATTAACATCCAAAAGTCTCTCTTTCACGCGCCTATCAGTTAACACGTAATCCAATAACGCTCTCTGGCCATCTCTCCTACTTATATACGTATACCTATGTATATCTCTCTTTTTATACCAGGTATTCCCAAGCACCAGTACTTTTTCAGCACAGAAATCTAGAAGCTCTTCACCATTTCCATTTACAACACTAAACATCCCATGTACACCAATTATTCCCTCAACTGCCACATTACTCACCTTGGCATTCAAATCACCCATCACTATAACCCGGTCTCGTGCATCAAAACACACTCGCTCAGCTGCTCGCAAAACACTTGCCTTTCATGATCTTTCTTCCCATGCCCAGGTGCATAGGCACCAAAAATCACCCATCTCTCTCCATCCACTTTCAGTTTTACCCATATCAATGCAGAATTTACCTTCTTATACTCTATCACATACTCCCACCACTCCTGTCTCAGGAGTAGTGCTACTCCTTCCCTTGCTCTTGTCCTGTCACCAACCCTTGACTTTACTCCAAAAACATTCCCAAACCACTCTTCCCCTTTACCCTTGAGCTTAGTTAGACTCAGAGCCAAAACATCCAGGTTCCTTTCCTCAAACATACTACCTATCTCTCCTTTTTTCTCATCTTGGTTACATCCACACACGTTTAGACACCCCAATCTGAGCCTTCGAGGAGGATGGGCACTCCCCGCGTGACTCCTTCTTCTGCTTCCCCTTTTAGAAAGTTAAAATACCCTTGGGGACAGGGGAAAAAAGAATACTTCCCACGCATTCCTCACGTGTCGTAAAAGGCGACTAAAGGGGACGGGAGCGGGGGGCTAGAAACCTTCCCCTCCTCGTATCTTAATTTTCTAAAAGGGGTGATACAGGTGTCGTCATTATTTTTCTTGTGAGCAGTTATTGCATATACATAGGAGTATTCGCTAAAGTATGAAGTACTGCTCACACATCTGCTGTGGCCCATCCTCCACCTTTTTATTAACTAGAGTGGAATTACAACATTTGCGTCTCATTAATTTTCCTGGCATCACCTCTCTTCAACCTCGCCTTTCCACACACCAAGATGTTGCTGCTCTCTCTCTCTCTCTCTCTCTCTCTCTCTCTCTCTCTCTCTCTCTCTCTCTCTCTCTCCTACATGTATCATTTTGGCCGTCATTCTTTCATGAGCTGTCTGAATGTGTCCTCACCCTCAGTGCTTGGACCCGAGGCACGCGTGTGGCTGCTGTGCTGCATATCCAGTTGTGTGTGGAGACCGGCCATCCGAGGACTGGCTACTATGATACCCCCTCCTTCCCTCAGACGGATAAGGATCCTCCTTAAAAATGCTTAGGTTTTCGTCCATAATGACTAAAAGGGAAATAATCTTACATCTAGTTCCCTTCAGCCCAAAAACTAAAATGGGAACCATTTTAAGGTAAATAAGGATCAGCAAGAAGATTCCAAAGCTTCTCGACCAAAACTACAGAGTATCCTTGTCTAAACAAGAGCTATGGTTTAGCTTCAGCCAAAATTCTAATATGAACCCAGACTACTGTTGAGTTTACGATGAAAACAAAACAACATTCCGTTGCAACATATCAGAGGATACGTGGTACCTGACTAACAACAAAAGCCTATGTTCTGTGTACATCGTACAACCAGATTTCCCATTATATTCCATCATGCGGCAGCTTATCCAAGGATCTGTTCGAACACGTGAACCAAGGTTCTGTGTAATGTATACAAACAATGAACTGCTTAAGTTCCGTAAACATCAGTTTCATGTGGGATCACACATGTTCCCTCCTCTATACATCCTCAGACTCGGTTCCCCTCGTGTGTCATCTGTGCACCAGGAGAAGCATATGGAGATCTGAGGCCGCTCAGGTCTGCCTTCGTCTTCCTCATCGATGATATTGGTTATGATGTAGATCGCATCCATCATAAACGGCTACAGTCAGATAAATCCATGATAACTGAAAACAGACTCGGAGACCACACTCCGCACTGTGCAACGAAGAGCTCTGAAGACAGCACAAGGTACATGTAATTCATAGTATCAGAAAAGGATAAAGATTCGATTTCATCTGAGAATCAGATGAGAAGCTCACGCTATGAAAACACCATCGACTGATTGAAGTAACACACAGCAGCTCCGCACTGGGCAGGTGTGAATGAATGACGCAGCTCAGAGGTCGGGAAGTAACAACTACATTACCCCACTAATAACCTAATAAGCTTGGCAGGTTTACTGTATAGCTGAAAGGGTATTGCAGTGCTCCATTCAAAGAAAAGTCTTCGTCAACTTGTTCAAATGAAGATCAATGTACCAAATTTGACTGGACGTACCTAGAACAATTGATCTTTCGACTTAGTGAGGTATTCAGAAAGAATTCTTAAATGTAAGTAGGCAGCCTTAGGGACAAGATAATAATATGCAAACATTCATAGTAAATATTCAATCTTATCTTTTTTTTTATACTGTTCACAGATGCAAAAGTTTTACTTTTCTAACTCGTTTGATTATTCCTGTCATTTAGATATGTAATATGACCTTCTAGACCACATAGGCATAATATATGATTAGATCAAGCCTAAACATCTGATGTGAAACCAGCATCTTTCACTCGAGATAAAAATTTTTTTCCTTTTCAGTAGTTACTTAAAATTTCATTTAGATAACGATGAAGTTCTTGTCTAGTAATTCTAAGCCCATATCTTTTCTCTGTCTGGTGGAGCTGGTCTAATGTAACAGTAAGGGGCACTGTGCTTTTCATCGCCAAAGGATAACATTTGACAGATTTCTTCATTCATTATTGCACGTAAGGTGAGTTTGCTCCCCGGAAGCTTCATACTGAATGAGATACACATGAGCTAACCTGAACCGTTGCATGTCTTGTATGGTAACTCAGACTGACGAGTCATGGAAGGGGGGATCCTGTGTGACCATTAGGAAACTGTGGGAGTTAGTATTACGATACCAGCATATCCAGCAGGATTCAGCTTTCTATTCAATCATAGGCACAAGATATATTTGCCGCAATGAATATCTGATTAATGCCTAACATTAAGCAGCTTACAGAGAAAAAAGCCAAATCATGCTATTCATGACAATCACGAAACGCAAGTCAATGAAAAAGAAAACTTTAAATCGTGTGGGTGTAATTAGCTGAATTCAAACAAAAATTATCTAAAGTATAAGAAACCGGATGATATAATTTTACGTGTCTTTGAGGCACAATAATCAAATGTGTTGAATTAAACAATCCAAAGACTAATGCATGTCCATATTTGGGGATGTAACGCATTCTGTGCCTTAGCTATGAATATATTTTGGTATCTTTAAACAGGTAAATAAAACAGAACAATAAATCTTGTTTCCACAAGCTACTCAGACAGCAGTGCATCTGAGGTCAATTCAGAAACATCTACAGATTCCTCTGCAAGTATCCACAATGTATGAGTTCACAACACACTTGACTCGCTTCCGGTCAGCTTGTCCAACTCGAGGCCCAGGTATACATCAGCATATTCTTCGTGCCAGTCAGTATGTGACGCAGGGTCTGGCTGAGTGACCATCGTCTGACCCCCAGATATAAACAACCTCATAATCTTCACTTCTGATGTGTTGTGTCAGTGAATTCTGGGTGACAGGACTGTTCTCTGCCGTCTGTCCCCTCTGTGCAATGTCTGTCTGGCTTTACTGACGCGAGCAGCGTCGATTGTACTGAAGTACAGCAACACTGAATCTTTCATCTGTTTGTAAATTTCTTCATAAATCTTTGCAAAGTATTTTGAGATACCAGAAAAAATGTACAAGATTTCAGCAAATACTGTAAATATGTCTTTTTTTTTCTTTATTTTCATTTTCCTCAACCAATAAATACTCCTGAGTGTCATTAATAAGAGAGTGACACTAAAAACTGAATGTAACACACTGCTCCATAAACATGCATAAGTGACACAGGTAATTTCGTCAAAAACTCAAGTGTTGGAACGCTCTCGCACATTCCAGTACCGTATCACTGTAACGTTAATGCTTGGCCTTGTATACCTCCCCTACTTAATGACCACACAGGAAAGACTCATCAAGATCATCAGATGTCAAAGTCCCGGTACTTGGCTCTGCCAGATTTTCAAACGGCTTTCCCAGGAGTCCCTCAATATCTCTTAGCTTACTGGAGCTACGCCTCACATACCAGGACTAGTGATACACACTCTGATGACATTCGAGTATGCATACCATGGCACATCTATCATCAAGAAAGACACAAGCTCAGACGGACATTACAGACAATCTGACAGGAAAAAAAAATCAGACAGACAAACAAAGAGAAAAACCAAAAGACTGAGAGACAGAAGGACAGATAAACAGACAGACATGAAACATGAACAGACAAATGGATGGATCGACATAAATACAGACATGTTATTACTAGCCTTCCCTTTTTTAGATCAGGAAACATTCATTATGTGGTAACCTTCCATATGAGTGTTAACAAGAGCTCACACAACCACCTTTCCTTGCTTGTTTCTGTTACCCCAAGTAAGACTGTCTAACAGTTACATGCCTGCAATAGTTGCGTTTCTGACATCATTTCATTCCTGCAAAAAATGCTTGCATACAATACTTGCTTGCCTGCCGTAATTGAATGCATACAATACTTGCATACTTTGAATAGATGCATGCCTGCAATAGTTACATGCATACAAAATCTGAATTCATACAACAACTGTATGTATACACTAGTTACATGCTTGCAACAGTTGTATGCATACAACTGATGCATACTTACAGTAGCTGCATGCATACAATAGTTGCATGCATACAATAGTTGCGTGCATACAACAGTTGCATGCATACAATAGATGCATGCATACAATACTTGCGTGCATAAAATAGATGCATGCATACAATAGTTGCGTGCATACAATAGTTGCATGCATAAAAGATGCATGCATACAATAGTTGCGTGCATACAACAGTTGCATGCATACAACAGTTGCATGCATTTAATAGTTGCGTGCATTCAATAGTTGCGTGCATTCAATAGTTGCGTGCATACAATAGTTGCATGCATACAATAGTTGCGTGCATACAATAGTTGCGTGCATACAACAGCTGCATGCATACAATAGTTGCGTGCATACAACAGTCATATGCGTATCAGAGTTGAATGCATATAATAGTTACATGCATAATATCGTTGCATGTGTGCAATAGTTGCATGCACACAATAGTTATAAGTATACAATAGTTGCAAGCATACTAAAGTTGCAATAGTTGTATAACTGCAGTAATTGTATTCTACAAATGTATGCATACATAAGGAAAATACCTGGAATGATTGCATGTATACAATGGCTGCATGCATACAATGGCTGCATGCATACAATGGCTGCATGCATACAATGGTTGCATGCATACAATGGCTGCATGCATACAATGGTTGCATGCATACAATGGCTGCATGCATACAATGGTTGCATGCATACAATGGCTGCATGCATACAATGGTTGCATGCATACAATGGTTGCATGCATACAATAGTTGTATGCATACAATAGTTGTATGCATACAAAATTAATATACATGAAATTGTCGTATTTCTACAACAGTTGCATACATACGATAGTTCTCCGCATGAATTAGTTCCATGCCGACACAATTTGCATGTATGCAATAGAGCAATAGTTCCATACATACAAAATTAATATGAATACATTACTTGTATGCAGACAATAATTGTTTGCATACAATAGCTGCACGCGGACAACAGTTGAATGTATGCAACAAGTGCATACATGCGACAGTTGTATACTCACAACAGATGCATGCATACAACAGTTGTATGTATATATAATTGCATGCATACAATAGTTGCATGCCTTCAAGAGTTGCACGCCTTCAATGCATACAGTAATTGCATGTATACAGTCGTTGCATGCCTATAATAGCTACTTCCAGACGATAGCTGCATGCATACAGTAGTTGTATATATACAATAAGTGCACAACTACAATAGTTATATGCATACAATGAGTGCATGCTTATAGTAGCTGCATACCTACAATAGTTATATGCATACATTAATTGCCTCCATACTGTAGTTAATGGCTTACAATTGCTGCATGCCTGCAACAGTATCATGCTTACAATAGCTGTATGCATGCAACAGTTATATCCATGCAATAGTTGCAATTCTACTATAGTTGCATGCATACAATAGCTGTATGCCTACATTAGCTGCATGCATACAATAGTGTCATGTCTGAAATGGCTACAAGCATACAATAGTTGCATGTCTGCAATAGGTGCATGCATACATAGCTTCGTGACTGCAATACCTGCATGCATATAATAGTTTCATGTCTACAATAATTGCATTACCACAATAGTTTCATGCAAACAAGAGTTACATGTCTGTAATAGTTGTATGTCTGTTATCGTTCCGTACGTACAACAGTTGCATGTCTACAATAACTGCATACATGCAATTATTGCATGCTTACAATCTATGTATGCCTGATGTAGTTCCATGCGCACAACAGTTGCATGCCTGAAGTAGTAGCATACAACATCAGCATGCCTACAAAAGTTACGTGCATGAAATAGTTACGTGCCTACAATAGTTGCATATACACGATCAATCCGTGTATACGATAGTTCCATGTATATACTAGTTGCTTTTATAAAATAGGTCCATGCATACAACAGGTGTATCCATACAACAGCTGCATACATACAATAGCTGCGTGCAGGTATTAGTAATATGCATACAACATTTGCATACGCACTACAGTTGCATGCATACAACAGCTGCACGCATACAATAGTTTCATGCATACAATAGTTCCAGGCATACAATAGTTGCAGGACCTATAATAGTTACATGCATGCAATAATTGCATGCATGCAACAATTGCATGCATACAATATTTGAATGTGTACAATAGTTGCATGTCTACAATAGTCGCATACATACAACAATTGAATGCCTAAATAGTTAAATGAATGCAAAAGTTGCATGAATACAATAGTTGCGTGCGTACAACAGCTACATGCATGCAAAAGTTGCATGCTTACAACAGTTGCATGCCTATTATAGTGCATGTATACAATACACGTAATAATTGCATGTATAGATTAGTAGCATGCATATAATAGTTGCATGCACGCAATAGTTGCAAGCATACAGTAATGTACATATACAATCGATACCTGCAAGGCACAAATTCAATTACATCATAGTAAAAGTAGGGTGTGTGTGTGTGTGTGTGCGCGCGCATATATAGGAGTGAAGAGAGTGGCCAATGCGAGGGTAATGCTCTCTCCCCGTAACACACCATCAGTATAATCACACAGTGTGAGGACTGGATGTAGGTGGACGAGACTCCAATGTGAATATCATGCAACAGGATGATGACACAACCCTCCCCTCTCTGTGAGAGGCACTTGGGAGTTTCTCACCGTCCTTAACATGTCGTCAGAGACCCACATTAGAACAGCGGTCAAGAACTCTTGGCTGTCAAAGTACATACATAAAGAATATTCAGCCAGCTGTTTACATCCTGTCACAAGACCAAAACTTAAATATTCTTCTCAAGTTTGGTCACCGCATCTAAGTAAAACAAAAGAGTAAATAGAGAGAGTTGAGAGGAGACCAACAAAGATTACGGGCATTAACAGGAATGAGTTACAGGGAGAGGCTAAAAGTCCTTAGGTTTACCCGTCGTATGTGAGTGGCAGGCGAGTGGAATAAACTGGTGGAGGACGTGGCCGACATACACAAGTGTACAGGGTTGTATGATCACAGAGAACGTCTATGAGATGGGGAGCCCCACGAACTCAAAATCCCCTCCCCCGTAGCACACAAATAAGTCAATACACTCACATACCTTAACTAAAGCAGGGTTGAACTTCATGGGCACACTCTTGAGGTGTTGATCCAACAAGGACGAGTATATGAGGTAGAGACTCTCCATACACGGGAAGCTGAGGGGGGAACAACAGATGCTGGTGTTGTGAAGGTGTTACAAGCTCAACGTATTTGTGAATGAAACACTGAATCTGAGTGATGTAAACACTTCTGTGGGCAATAGCAAGGCACAGGACACTTAATGGTCATCATTCTGTAAGCATTATAGAGTAGGATATTCCTGAATACGTCTTGATAATACGTCTTGATATTCCACTCACTGCCCCTCATCTAAATCTGTAATCGTTTAGTTTAAACGTTTGACACATTAATCTTATACACAGATCTTCAGTGAGTAATAAAAAGAGATTCTCTAGAGTGAGCCAATTATAGCCTAGAAGAGAAAGGAAATAATTTTTCAATGTGACTGGACTGAACCTGAGACCCAAAGTAGCCTAAACAAAGGGAAGGAAAGGAAAGCAGCCGTGACTTGACCAGTAAAATATCTATCATGAGTCTGGCGCTCAAGGTAGAATGTAGGTAAATCTTTCTGAACTCCTGCCTGGCTAGAGCCAGCGCTGTTCTTAATACAATCAACTATCACTAATCATATGATACTAGAGTTGAGGGGGATATCTCTTCAGTCATTTTAGCTACCAGTAGTCTTGAATATATCCAGTATTGCCATATTAGGTGGAAGTTAAAGTATATTACATGACAATGACAAAACCAGAGCGATAATCTAGAAACGAGGATAATACAGGATTTTCTTTTATACACTTGCGTCATCCTCCCGTGTTAGCGAGGAAGCGCCAGCAGGAACAGACAAAGTAATGGCCTCATTCGCCTTCCAAAAGCAGAACGCCCTGTCGACAATGAGGCTCCGCAGACCTTTTGTGGTTTACCGTATCACTTCATGTGTCATGGTTTAGCCCATTCATAGCACGTTGTCCCTTGCAAACCACATCGCTCTATTTCTCTCTGTCCCGTGCACGACTTACATCCTCTTGCATGTTCCGAACTCGAATCTTCAGAGTATCTTACAGTCATCCTTTCACCTCCTCTTCGATTTCCCCATTTTCCTGGTTCCCTCCACTTCTGACGTGTATACTATCTTAGTCATCCTTTCCTCACTCCATTCATCTACACCATTTCAACATACGCTTATCCACTTTCTCGTAAATACTCATCATACTAGCACACCTCTCTCTTACCTTATCGTGTCATCTTCGATCAACCCTCCTCACATCACATATTGTCTTCAAACATTTCGTTTCCAACACAATCGGCCTCTCCATTACATTTTTGTTTCCGGCCCAAGCCTCACATCCATATAGCACCCGTCTTTGCCCTGAAAAAGAGCAACCAAGTGCAACCAAGACCTGTGTGGCCCTCACCATCCTATGAATCACTTCAGTCCCAATGGTTCCATTCGCTACCATATTCACTCTCAGGTCCCTGAAACTCTTCACTCCCTCCAAATTCTCTTCATTGAAACTCACACACCAAATAACTTGTCCTTTTCTCAGTGCTGAACCTAATAACCTGCTCGTATCCCCATTTACACTCAACTTTCTCCTTTCACACATTCCCCTTAACTCAGACATCAGCTTCTGCAGTTTCTTACTCGAATATGACACCACGCCGTATCATCAGTCAACAACAACTGACTTAACTCCCAGGTCTTCCCGCCCTCAGCGGACTGCATGACCGTTGTATTCACCTCCCTCAACACCTATCAATAAACAGATTAAACAGCCATGGTGACATCACACACACATCCCTGACACTGACCCACTTTCACCCGTAGTCACTCATCCTCCTCTCTACTCACTTGAACATAGGTTTAATTCCTTGATAAAAACTCCTCATTATTTCAGAAAGCTTTCCTTCTACACCATATATTCGTAGCAACTTCAATCGCGGATCTCTGTCAACCCTTCCGCATGCTATCACCAGATCCATAAATGCCTAATATTTCTCGATGCATTTCTCTCACACAATTTTCAAAGCAAACGCCTAATCCTCACATCCTATACCAATCCTGAAAATACATAGTTCGTTCACATTTTAATACCATGTGCATGTTACCACCCTCTCAGTTAACGGTGTTCCATACAACTTGCCAGTTAAACTCAACAAACATATATCTATGCAATTCGAAATCTCACTTTTGTCCCCTTTGTTTTTATACAGTGGCACTATACAGGCATTCATCCAATTCTCAGGCACCTCACTATGAAACTACAGATAACTGAAATACTACCTAATCAATCAGCAACACAGTCACTCGATTTCTCATGAAATTCAATTGTAATACCATCCATTCCAGTCGTCTTGCCACATTCTATAAAACACAAGGTCTTCACCTCCTCTCTGTTAAGCAGATCACTTACCACGACTCTCTCACTTCGCAAACCTCTTCGATCCAAACACCCTCCATGTGCCACCCTCATCTAACACTCTTATCTTTTCTTCATCTTATCTCTGCCCGTAACCACCTCCCCTTTTGCCCCCTTCACCGATGTTCCTATCTATCCTTTTTTTTTCCCCCTCAAACTATTAACCATTTTCTAAGAAATTTATTTTCCCTGAAGTTTGCTGATACTCACTCACCCCAGTTCTTATTTGCCCTTTTTTTTCAACCCAGGCATCTTCCTCTTGACCTCCTGCCGCTTTCTTTTTATAAACCTCAGAGTCAACTGCACTCCTTCCTTGTCAGTACCGCCCGCACACCTCCTTTCCCTTTCATTAGTCATCCTACCACTCACTACTATTTCTCGTCTTTCCACCTCCCACCTTCCGTATACCATATAATTCCTCATTCACTCGCCTAGCTTCATCTCCTCACACATGCCTCTTTTTCAAGCTCACTTACTTTCACAATCCTCTTCTCATCCACATCAATTTTCCTCACTTTCCGAAAGCTTCTGCAAATCTTTCACTCTCGTTTCTACCACGTATACTTAGACATCCCACCAGCCGCCACTTTCAGCACCTCCACATACATGTCTCTTTATTCCACGCCTATAGCACAGTATATAATCCAATAAAGTCCGTTTACCATCTTCCCTACCCCATGTGCATTTTTGCATGCCCTTCTTTACCGGGATCTCTCAGACACCAGTCATTTTACAGCACACAACTCCACAAGCTGTTCAGCGTTTCCATTTACGTCACTGTAAACCTCATGCTCCCAGTGTACCTCTCACCTGCCACATTACTCAATTTTCCATTCAAATCATCCATCACCGATAACCGATCTCTCACATCAGAGCTGCTGACACGCGTCACTCAACTGCTCCCAAAATATTTGCCTCTCTCTCTCTCTCTCTCTCTCTCTCTCCGTTTTCTTGGCCAGGCGCATAAGCATCAATAGTCACCAACCTCTCGTAATCCACTCTCAATTTCACCCACCTTAGTCTGGAGCTTACTTCTTTACGCTCATTCATACAATCCCAGAACTTCTCCTACAACAGTAGTGCTACTTCTTCAATCGCTAGTGCCCGGACACTAACTTCTGACTTTAACACAACGATATTCCCAAATCATTTTTCCATTTTACATTTGAGCTTTATTTCACTTAAAGCCGGAACATCCAAGTGCCTTCCTTCAAATATAGCGTCTACTGCATACATTCAGCCTCTCTGTCTGAGCTTCCGAGGAGGCTGACCACTCCTTGCTTGGATCCTATTCCTTTCTTTAGAAGCAGAAATACAAGAAGAAATGGAGGGAGGGTTTTCTAAGTCCCCTTTTTCTCCCATCTTAGTCGCCTTCTATTGCAGGCAGGGGAACACGTACCCCCAATAAAAGGATAAACATCAAAGTTACATCTAGATGATGTTTCTCGAACGATGGAAATAAAGGAATATAGTTGACGTCGCCTGGCTGGTGGCCGGGAAGACAGTAACGCCCTGTCACTCAGACGGCGCCACTGTCAGGCATAGCAGTCTGTAACAGACAGTCTGGAGTAAATCTTGGAGGTCAAATCCAATGATGGTTGGTAAGCTGGCTCTCTGGACTTATTGGAGAGAGAGAGAGAGAGAGAGAGAGAGAGAGAGAGAGAGAGAGAGAGAGAGAGAGAGAGAGAGAGAGAGAGAGAGAGAGAGAGAGAGAGAAGCAAAAAAATATAATTCCTAAAGTAATACACTTATCTTTATGATATTAAAAGTATCCAAGACGAACTGAAGTATACTACGACTACGAAGTATGCTACGAGTCTATGATGTCTTTCGACACGTATGGGAAAACCTACCTGACGGCGAAGACGCTGAAGTGTCGCTGGAGACGAGGATTGATGGTGAAGGAGCCGGCGGTTGGGTTCATGGCGCCCACGTACTGCACGTTGTGGATGTCCTTCAAGCTGTGCTTTGTTCGGTCATACCAGTGGCCGTAGTC
Source organism: Panulirus ornatus (assembly GCF_036320965.1). Lineage (NCBI taxonomy): Eukaryota > Metazoa > Arthropoda > Malacostraca > Decapoda > Palinuridae > Panulirus > Panulirus ornatus. Next base: position 17,259,557 of record NC_092253.1, read on the forward strand.
CAGGTGTTGCCTGATGAGCGTGTGTGGCTGTACGGTCCCGTACTGGTCCACCTGTGGCGGGTAAACCATTCTACGTGTAGCGTGGGAAATACCTCTACATCTCCATATAAACATGAAACACCAAGACATCCAGAACCACTCACTTAACACACCCACAGAACCTTGAACGATATTAAGAAATGCCATAATACATTGGTACAAAGCCAGCGTTCCTCTGCCTCCACATCTCCCCAGCACCAGGGCAGGACTTCCAGACTCAAGGCAAAAAAGGTTTTACCAGATTCACAAATTAACATCTTCACTCCGCCTCCGTCCTGGGTGCTTCACATATGGTATTTTATCAAACACTGAGCTTCCAAGTCCACTGACAGTCACGTCGACCCCGGTATACCACATCGTTCTATTTTACTCTATTTCTAACAAGCCTCTCTCTCACACTCCTGTATGTTCAGGTCCCGATCGCTCAAAATATTTTTCACTCCAACCTTCCACCTCCAATTTGGTCTCTCGCCTCTCCTTCTGCCCTCCACCTCAGACTCATATATCCTCTTTGTCAACCTTTCCTCACTCATTCTCTCCATGTGACCAAACCATTTAAAGACACCCTCTTCTGCTCTCTCATAGATTTTTTTTTTTTATTTCCACACATGTCTCTTACCCTATCATTACTTACTCGATCAAACCACCTCACACCACATATTGTCCTCAAACCTTTCATTTCCATCCCATCGACCCTCCTCCGTACAACCCTATCTATAGCCCATGCCTCGCAAACACATAACATTGTTGAAGCCACTATTCCTTCAAATATGCCAATTTTTGCCCTGCGAGATAACACTGTCTCCTTCAACACATTCTTCATCGCTCCCAGAACCTTCGCTCCGTCCCCCACCCTATGACTCACTTCCGCTTCAATGGTCCCATTCGCTGCTAAGTCCACTTCCAGATATCTGAAACACTTCACGTCCTCCAGTTTTTCTCCATTCGAACTTACCTCCCAATTAACTTGTCCCTCAACCGTACTGAACCTAATAACCTTGCTCTTATTCACATTTATTCTCAACTTTCTCCTTTCACATACTTTCCCAAACTCAGTTACCAACTTCTGCAGTTTCCCACTCGAATCAGCCACTGGAGCTGTATCATCGGCGAACCACAACAGACTCACTTCTAAGATCCTCTCATCCCCAAGAGACTGCATACTCGCCCCTCTCTCCCTAACCACCCCATCCATTAACAAATTAAATAATCACGGGGACATCGCGCGCACACACACACACACACACACACACACACACACACACCTTTCATGTAAGCTTGCATTAAAGACACCTGTAATTTCCACAAGGTTATTACTGCGATAGAATCATAATTTCGGTTGCAGACAACACACACACACACACACACAAAATTCGACTCGAGAAGGAACTTTTCGTCCACCGAGATAAATAACACCTTACGAACCATCGGCATGTTGATGTCGTCGATGAAGTAGACAAGTTTCTTGTTGCCTGGTGGGGCGTAGTTCCTCCCTGCCTTCTTCTCAAGCGGTTTCTCCAGCACCCTCTGCAGCAGCTCTGTCGGAGGACACATGACATCAGGGCCGTTGGGTCTCCTGAGGACGTGTCTATCAGAGAATACTCCAATGGTTTACTCACCTGAGGACGTGTCTATCAGAGAATAATCCAATGGTTTACTATGTATTAAGGGAAATATCCAGCGAGATCCAAAAAACGTCACAGTGATCTGCAAGCCAACCAGAGCCGCAGATACGACAATGACAAATGTATGTGGAACTAAGACATAAAGAAAAAACAAGAAATCCTAGATAACACGGTACACTAGCCATACCAGTTTATCTGCTCCTATTTTCTACCGTGCTTAAGAGCAGAACTATAAGCAAGGCAGCACAGGATCACAGGGTGTGTACCTGAGGTCGTGTAGTAGTTGAAGGGGACGTTGCAGACACAGTAGTCCTCGGGAAGTGAGTTGAGCTTCTCGTTGAGGAGGGCTGACTTACCGCAGCCAGACGAGCCCACCAGCATGATGGGGTGGCACTTGTTCATCAGCATGTCCATGAAGAACTTCAACCTCACTGTCTCGCTCGTGTGCACCATCAGCGACTGTAGTTGTGCCCACAGTGGTGGTGGCGCAAGGGTGATTGGTGGTGGTAGTGCATGTATTGTGGTGATAATGTGGTGGTGGTGGTCAGATATGGTTGGAGGTTAGGGTACGTGGTGTGACAGCGTTGGTGGTAGTGTATGTGGGATGGTGGTGATGGTAGGAGTTCGGCGGTAATCAGGTGTGGGTGGTGGTAGTGTACGTGGTGTGGTGGTGGCGGTGGTAGTACGGTGGTAGTGTACGTGGTGTGGTGGTGGTGGTGGTGGTGGTAGTGTACGTGGTGTGGTGGTAGTACGGTGGTAGTGTACGTGGTGTGGTGGTAGTACGGTGGTAGTGTACGTGGTGTGGTGGTAGTACGGTGGTAGTGTACGTGGTGTGGTGGCGATGGTGACAGTACGGTGGTAGTGTCCGTGGTGTGGTAGTGGTGGCAGTGGTAGTGTACGTGGTGTGGTGTGGTGGTGGTGGTGGTGGTAGTGTCCGTGGTGTGGTAGTGGTGGCAGTGGTAGTGTACGTGGTGTAGTGAGAATGATGGTAGTACGGTGGTAGTGTACGTGGTGTGGTAATGTTGGTGTATAAGATGATAACGGATGGTGTAAGAAATGGATATTTAGTTTCACATTTACAGGAACCAGTCGAGTGTGTGAAGTTATGATGAGGTAAGTTGGTTGTGGTTGTGGTTGTCCAGTGGCGGGATGACATGATGCAGACAGGAAAATAATCCAAGATTAGATCGTTAAAGAAATGGAATCCTTACCTGATCACCTACTGAACACAGAGCACATCTGGCACCCAAGACACAGTCGTACCTCACTCACACGAACCTGATCACAGAGCTACAATGTTCTCCTTTTTCCTCAGTTATCATCTCAAGACGCACACGTTCCAAAAATGATTTCCTTCAATGTAATGTGTTGTCTATACAAGCTATCGGACCTGCAACTAACATCTTGTGTCGCTATTATGGAACGTCTGTCGATGGTGTAACACAGTGAAGGTGAGATGTCAAATTTGCCAAAAACATTTCTTTTTCAGGTTTGTTGGAGTACGTACGTCTTGCTTGATCAGGGAGATAAGGGAGGCGACTCTACATTCAGATGGTGTGAACTACGTATGTGGAAAACCTAAAGTACGTTTGACGAGGGAAATTTACATGATACAATATTGGAGGCAGGGGGCTGAAAAAAAGGGTATGTCTACGCTGGAAACTGATTGATCACTTTTAACTTTCATCCTCTTTCTTTCTCTTTGTCCTACACTACAGACAGTCAGGCACCAGACATATACAGTCGTGATAATAAACCTGGAACACAAATTTGTCTCATACTGAAGCGCATTTCACAATGGCCTCCGCTGGCCGATTACGTTACACACTATATTCATCTGTTACACTCATTCCACGAGGCAAACTCTCACGTTGATCGTAAAATAGGGAATTCAGACAAACTAAGTGAAAATTAACTTTTAACGAAAAAAATATTCTTGTAAACATTTAGACTATTTTCTAGAAATATATTTAGAATATCAACAGTAAGTTTTGGTTATCTCATTCCATTCTTATGTTCTGAAGGAACAGTGTTAAAACTAAGATATTCTGATATGATACACTAAATATATATATACATATATCTGTAGGTAATCTTTTATCATGCATGGAAAGCCATAGAATTTAGACTTAGCTAACACAGATAAAGCCACATCTTCTATATATTTCAAATAGATTTAGTCAAAGCTGAGAAGCAGTTTA